>NW_007249253.1:613509-740906 GCF_000164805.1 Carlito syrichta | reverse complement strand
ACTAGTTTGCACTCCCACCAACAGTATAGAAGTGTTCCCTTTTCACCACACCCTCTCCAGCAGCTGTTATTTTTTGAGTTATTGATAATTGCCATTCTGACTGGAGTTAGGTGGTATCTCAGTGTGGTTTTGATTTGTATCTCCTTGATGATTAGTGAGGTTGAACACTTCTTGGTGTGTCTGTTGGCTGCTCGGATGTCTTCTTTTGAGAAGTATCTGTTCATATCTTTTGCCCACTTTATAATGGGTTGTTTGTTTTTTTTCTTCTCAGCACGTTTGAGTTCCTTGTAGATCCTTGATGTTAGGCCTTTGTCAGACATGGAGTTGGCAAATACTTTTTCCCAGTCTGTGGGCTGTCTCCCTCTCTCTTGATGGTTTCTTTGGCTTTGCAAAAGCTTGTTAGTTCAATGAGGTCCCACTTGTCTATCTTATCTCTTATGGTCTGTGGGTTTTGGATTTTGTTCAGGAATTGGATACCAGTTCCAATTTCCATGAGGGTGTGTCCTGCATTTTCTAAGGTTCTTATGGTTTAAGGTTTTGCATTTAGATCTCTGATCCATTTAAAGTTAATTTTTCTGTTTGGGGATAGATAGGGGTCTTGTTTGAGTCTTGTCTCTTGTCATGTTCTTGTAACACATCTACTCACTATAAGCAATCAACATGAGGTTAGAGCAGGCATCTTCCTCACTCCCTAATGTTATTCGAACAAGCTATGCCATTTTTCTGTGCTGCAAATTCTTCATCTTTAATAAGGGAAGGATAATAATAATACCTGAGTTATAAAATTACAATGAAAATGTAAGTGAATCAAAAGATACCATATAAAGTACTCAGTTCCGGGTCTAGTGTACAGCAAATTGCTATGCACTGAATGTTTATGTTCCCATAAAATTCATAACCCCACTGTGATGGTGTTGAGTGGCAGGGCTTTGGGAGGTGATTAGGTCCTGAGGATGGAGCCCCGATGAATAAAATTAGTGCCCTTTATAAAAACACACTGGAGAGCTTGTTTTCTTCCTCTTCTTCCTGTCATGTGAGGATACATGACAATATGTAAGTCAGTAAGAAGTCTTCCACCAAGAACCAGATCTTGCTGGCATCCTGACCTTGGACTTCCAGTTTCTTAAACCGTGAGAAATAAGTGTTTTTTAAGACACCCAGTTTTTAGTACTCTGTTATAGCAGCCTGAATGGAGATATCAGAACACAGAAATTGCTATTTTTATTGTTCCTTTTATCATCTCGCATAGAAATGATCGGTTTCCTTGCCATCTCCACTTTGAGGGCTTGGTTTTCTGTTCTCTACTGGGGACCCTAACGTCATACAGAAGTTGGTGTATAGTAGGAACTCAGGAAGTTTTTTTTTTTTTTTAATGAAAAAACCAACACTTGAATCTGTCAATGTTAATTTGAAGATGCAGAAGATTATAATAGTGAGACTTTTGCCAACATTTTACCATGCAATGATGATGTTATTTTGTATATCCCTTGTTCTTTTTATCTGGTTAGAAAACATTAAAACAATTGAGCACAACAAAGTGCTCTAAACAAAATGATATATTTGAAACCTTTCCTATTTATCTAATACTGAGTTATTTTGTTTTGCAAGAAAATAATTCCCCAAGAATAAAGTAGCTAAGGGAAAAAGACTAGTGTAATAATATTCACAATTTCCATATAAATATATCTTACATTAGGCATATTTAGAGTCTGGAAGACCCCTATTCCCCAGTGAAATTCCTGCTGAGATGCTTTGCTATCTTGCCATACTGATATACAACTTGAATGCCCCAGTTGGAAAGTACGAACCAGATTCTCTCAGCTGGGTGAGGCTGGATCACTAGGAGATTAGAAACAGTGAGACACCTGAAGCTAAAAAGTCTTACGTGGTACACAGTTGAAGCCAAACTAGAAAGAGAATGGGAAACAGACTAGAAAGGGATAAGAAAATGAGGCTGGCAAGGTTCCCTGAAGGTGCCTTTTTTCTCTCCTCCCAGGCACTTGACTCTTGGATTTCCATTCAGTGAGTCCAGGCCGAGGGCTCAATTTCCTGTGACTTCCAGTGCCCAAAGAAAAAATAGGCCACATTTAGAAGCAGAAAGACCCAGGAACAGGAAATCTGTTGTAGAACAGACACTTAAAACAGACAGAACACACCAGAATTCTGTATAAATCGTGCATGCAGAGCAAGACTGGTCGACAGCACAATTTCTACAAGGAAGGAATAGAAGGTATTCAGGAACCACTTTAATGAATTTCAGATGACAGTGTTCTTGCTCTACTGCATAGTATAAGACTGCATGGGGTGAGACGTGCGGATTCTGGTAAGTTCAGTTTCTGCTGAATATGACTAGAGACATTTAAAAAACAACAACAGCCTTTGAATCATGCCATGCTTTTGTCTCATTCCTCAATTTTCTTCTTCAACCACGTGTGCACTTATCTCTTTTTTCCAACAGCTCTTTCTCATGCCCTGTCTAAGCACCTAGTAACAAAGTTACATGTGCATGTAATTGGGCAACAAAACAACTCAAGAACAGAGAGTTGAAAATGTCACCGCTCTGAGAGTCCTCAGTCTTCCTTTCCTTTCTGATATTGTGCCTGAAGTAGGAAGTGGCACCCACTCTCAGGGTTCTGATTCTTCACGCCAGTGGAAAACAGGGGATACTTTTATAAGCCATTTGCCCTTGTGCTGACAGACTGAGTAGTCTCTTAGTGTGAATGGATTTCAGACATTTTGTTATATATGAGGTGTGTATATATAACACATCTAGTGTGTGTTATGTAAGTCTTTTATCTCCATGCAGTGGGGTTCTTTGGCCTCATTAAAAGAGTATCAACTATCAAAAAACAGAGTGCGGGAAAAGGGGATAGGTGGAGTAGTTTTCCTTTTCACTGTTCATGATGCTAAGCCCGTAAACCAGCTGACTGGCATGAAGCTCCTTGGGGTTTGAGAAAGAACTCTATGACAAAATCTTCTTGTGACCTGTGCCCTGCCTTTTCATGGACTTGAAAGAAAACTGCATCACATTTTTTTTTGTTGCATCAGAGAGATGTAAGATCAAGGCCAGTAAGTAACCATCTGTATATTCTAGAATTTTGTCTTTAAAAAATATATATTATATATAAATTTTATATTTATATAATATAAATGTTTCTATATTAAATATTATATAATTGACATGTATACATGTATATAAAAATCTACTATAGATCTGTGTGTAATGTATATTATCTATAAATCTTAGTCTATTCTATATATAAATATGCATGTATGTGCATTTTCACAAAAAAATCCCAGAAATAATGGCTAATCTAGCAGCAATAAGCACTTCTAGTTCCAAAGGTGAAGGCTCTACATACTTTTCCATTAAAAGCAATCAGAACTTCTTGATTAAATAGACCTTGGGGAGCAAAAAATATAGTCCAGAAAGCCAGAAAGCCAAAAAAGTTTATCAATGTTGTGTCAAAAAAAATCGTAGAGGCCCATTGATCAAGTATGAGACCATTTGAGTAGTTACCTAATGGATGAACACACATGAAGTGTGTTTAAATTCATGAGCACATGCAGGTACTGAAAAACAAGCAAGCACACACATAAATAAGCAAAAGCTATTTGCTCATTTTTGGAACATCCCACAAAAACAATTATTTTGAAAATTCAAAAAAAAATCAAGCATTTACCCTCTCTTTCCTATATGAACAGTGCTTCTGGGATACAAATCATTGATGCAAATAATTTTCCTGTTTATAGAAGAATCTAATAAATGAAGAGGAAAAGATATAGCATATCTACATATTGCCTCCTAAACAAAAAATACCCACATTGAAAATATAAAACTTGACGGTGGGTTGATAATTGTCATCAGATCATGAGAACATGAAGGCTTCTGTTCAACATTTTCTTTTCTTCTTTTTTTAAAAATCAGGGTCTCACGCTGTTGCTCAGGTTAGAATCCAGTGGCATGATCACGGCTTACCTCACTCAGCCTTAACCTAGTGGATTCAGGCAATCCTTGTGCCTCAGCCTCCCAATAGCTGGGACTACAGGCACACACCACCACACCAGCTAATTTTTTTTTTTTTGGTAGAGACAAGGTCTCATTATATTGCCCAAGTTGGGAAATGGAGGTGGGAGGATTGCTTGAACCCAGGAGTTTGAGACCAGCCTAGGCAACGTAGTGAGACCTCATCTCTACCAAAATGAAAACATAAATAAAAGAAAAGAAAAAAGAAAGAAAAGAAAAGGCAGGCCAAGGAGCTTTGCTCACTAAAAATCTTGTTACTGGAAACCTGAGGCTTCCCATGAGAATTTCATCTGCCCGAGGCCCTCATGCCACAGAGGCTACAACACACCAGACAGGTCAGCTGGAGTGAAACTTACTTGAACCCTATATACCAGCCTTTCTCACAGCTACATATTAGAAGGTGACTTTCATTGATTCCATAAGAAGCAGAATTACCCAGCAGTGTGTCCTCCAAATCACAGAACTTCAAAATCTTGAGACATAATAAAATGGCTATTGTTTTAAGCTCCCAAGTTTTGTGGTACGTAACCAGACTAGGAGAGATCATGAGAGCTGATCGGCGAGAATGACAAATCAAATGTGTCTTTAGTCGGTCTTGTTGTTACTGAATAAGAAAACAACCAACACTGAGATACAAATCAAAACACACACACTAAGTTCAGTGACCAGGGCAGGGTGAATGAGCGAAGTAATCATTGTCTCCCTGTTTCCCTCCCTTAAATAAATTTTAAAACATAATATTTGAGCTCTACAAAATTGCATACATGTACCTAAATCAGTTATATCTTATAATAAGGGGAATACACTAGCAGTCCAAGAAATAGAACACTATCAGTAACTGACATCTTCCCATGAGCCTCTCACCAGTGCATGTCACAGACCCTCTCGCTCACAGCATCAGGGAAGGGAGACCGTGTAAATACCTACTTACTGTCCCACATGCAAATGATCCCTGTGTAGCACCAAGGTGATACAGTTTATAGACTCCACTAAAAAGGCACACAAAAACATAATTATTTTTTCTTTATCTTTTTCATTGTTTCCGTGTATTCTTTTACAACTATTCAAAAGCAGGTCATTTGTTTTCTTGTCACTGAGGTCTTTAGCATACATGCCATTAAGATAGGAGGACCAATTGGGATTGGATGATTTGATTAGATTGTATGTCTACCTCAACAGAATAACCGGTGTTTTTCAGGATTCACAACTGCATGATCATTGGGAGGTTGTCTTAGCTACAGGTGACTTTATACATCTGTCAGCTCAATCGCATATACAAATGTAATATCTAGCATTTGGGATCATTATGTGGATTCATGACACTCCCTGGAGGATTATGAATCTAGAAAACTATGAATGAATTACCAGGGAAAAAATATATTGTTTTCTTCTATGACAGATATAATCTAGCTGCAGTGTGCCAAGTAGCTAAATGGAGCTGCCTGGTACATATATGCAGTCAGAAACTTAGTCGACGAGGTAGTGCTATGATAATATAGAGCTCTATAAAGTTTAGTAACAGTTGCAAATATCCAGCTTGAAATACAGACACAAAGACCTAAATAATACTGCTCTACTCATGAAAACAGTTGACAGAGATAAAACAGTATAACACAAAATCTACTTCTTTAGTTTTAAAAATGAAGTGAAACATTTTTTGAGCATATGGTGAAGATTTTATCAGCCACCAGGCAGGAGGCATCTTTTAATTTGTCCTATAAGATAATCGTTGCCCTGCATATATGGAACAGTACTTTTTTTTTTTTTGAGTTGGAGTCTCACTGTCACCCACACTGGAGTGCAGTGGCCGCTCCTGGCCACGCAGCGTCGACCCGCTGGGCTCCAGCGATCCTTCCACCTCAGCCTTCCGAGTAGCTGGAACTACAGGTGCACACTACCACGTCCGGCTGATTTTTTGATTTATTGTAGAGATGAGGTCTCGCTGCCCAGGTGGGCTCGAACCCGCGGGCTCAGGCAATCCGCTCACCTCAGCCTCCCAAAGGCGCGGGATTACAGGCTGAGCCACCGAGCCGCTACAGTCCAGTTTTTAGTGAAAAATCATTGCAGTGAACATTGGGCAATATTCCTGATGGCTGATTTTCACTAAAAACTGGGCTGTCTGTTCCATTTATGCAGGGCAACGACTTCCTTATAGGGCAAATTAAAAGATGCCTCCTACCTGGTAGCTGATAAAATCTTGACTAAGGCCAAGATATATAATCAACCTAAGTGTTCATCAATGAATGAATAAAGAAACTATCTTATTGATACACACACACATGTTACAGAACACTGTTCAGTCATAAAAAAGGATGAAATCCTGTTTGCAGCCACATGGACGAACCTGGGGGACACTACGCTAAGTGAATAAGTCAGACGCATAGAGGCAAAAACCACATGATCTCGTTCTTATGTGGAATCTAAACAGAGTAGAATAGTGGTCACCAGAAGCTAGAGAAGGGAGATTGATCAACAGGGTCGAAGTTACATTTAAATAGAAGGAGTAAGTTCTGGTGGGCTATTGTCCAGTTGGGTGGTGATGATAAACAATCTTATATTGTATATTTCAGAATAGCTGGAAGAAAGGATTTCAAATGTTCTCACCACAAAGGAACGATGCATGCATGAGGTGATGGACATATTAAATGCCCTGATTTCATTTTTACACAATGTGTGTATGTATAGAAATATCACATGGTACCATAAATATGCATAATTATTATTTGTCGATAAAAACAAAATTACAAAAAGTCATAGACAAAGAGATTTCTTTACTAAATGTCCCTGTAAGGCGTGTCTCTCCACATATTGCTTCTCTTTTTATCTTGGCTGTGAGCAGCATAATGGCTGTGAGATCCAATTTTACTTCTCATCAGTCAGAATATTATGATACTAATTTCTACTCTGTCACTCTCTCTCCTTCCCTCTATTTATGTCCTTTATTTCCATTTACTTTCATTCATTGTCTTTCAATTGTCTCAATTATTTTAATCTTTAGTACCTGTGATTTTATTACAACATTACTTTACTTAGCCTCACCTACCTTCCAGAACACTCTCAACTGCATTCCTCATCATTCTTTGGTCTCCAAAGCAATAAAGTCTGAAATTTTACCAAGTATTGTTTGTCTCTAAACCTCCTTTACGTTTCATCTTTTCCTCACAAAAACTTCTTTGCAGACACTGGCTCTACTGGCTACTTCCCTGATTTGACTCCCCGATGCAGACAAGTCACTGAGGTCCCTCCTAGAGGTAAAGCTATTCTCCTGATTCTACCATTAATTTACCAGTCCCAACTCTGAGAAAGATTTGCTATCTCCTCTCCCAGAGGAACACATTATAAAGCAACTCATCTCTAATCAACTGTGTCTACTGCATTTATCTTGTATCGTCCTACAGTGGCCTTTATTTTGGCACGGGATCTCAAAGTCCTTGGCTTCTCTTTTGGTTTAGATACAATCAGTATCCAAACACTGTACTTTCCCGTTGTTTTTCAGAACCTGTCTTGTTTTCACACTCCCATCATCTCATCCTACCAAACTCCTTACTTAAAGTCATAAATGACTTTATACTTGCATTTTATGTGTGTCTTCTGGGAAGAAAAATCACACCTCATTCATCTTGAGAGTCTCCACAGGCCCCACCTTTAAGCCCAGTTTGATTTTCTTAACTCTTCCTACACTTTCATAATTGTCTCAGACATGATCTTCTTCTCAGTATCTTTTTTAAGAAATCAAATGTATACCACGCACCTTAGAAACGCTTAAGGAAAGGTTCTGAACATGTTATAACCCAGCCGTTTCTTCTTATTTTTAATGAAAAATCCCTACTATTTTCCAAGCTAGCCCCAACTTGTCTTTCTGTCCCTACTTAATCCATCCATCAGTAACTCTTGATAACTTGTGGCTCAGGCAGTCCTCCTGAGCTGTATCTCATCTGCCCTCTACGATGCATACATACACCACAAGCATTCTAACACATATGGCATATAACTATAGGATGTTTCTGTACTATACTTTCTGATTCATTGCTCTTGTATTTGTGCCCAACTTTTCATTATTTTGTTTAAAAATAAAATAATAAAACAAATCTTTTATTTGTTTAAAAACAACTTTGTTGAGATAAAAATTGCACACAACAGACTGCACACAGTTTAACTGCCCAAGGTGATCACACCCTTCCGCCTTTCCCTATCCTGATCTCCTTCCCCAGCTACCACTGATCTTGTTCTCATTGTATTTTAGTTTGCATTCTCTAGAATTTTATAAATAGAATCGTACAATATGTGCCCCTTTTCACTGGAGTTCTTTGACCCAGAAAGTTGGAGACTCATCCATGTTGTTGTATGTAATGAAAGTTCTTTCTTTTGCATTGCTGAGTAGTACTTCCTTCTATAGGTATACCACCTGTGCATAGACATTTAGAACGTTTCCCATTTTTGGCTACTATAAGCAAAGTTGCTATGAATATTTACATCCAAGTCTTGTCGCAAATACATGCTTTTGTCTCTCTTGAATAAATACATAAGAGTAAAAAAGCTTAGGTCACGTGGTAGGAACGTATTTAATTTGTACGAAACTTCCAAATTGTTTACCCAAGTGGTTATAGCGTTTTACATCCTTAGTGGAGTTTATAAGAGTTCAGTTCATCAGTATCTTCCCCAACACTGGGTATGATCAGCCTCTTTCATTTAAGATATAATACTAGGCAGTGCTGTTTCATTGTGGTTTAAGTCGCATTTCCCTAATGGCTAATGATGTGAGGAATGTACTCATTTGCTGCTTTGCCATGCACCTGTCTTCTTTGGTGAAGTGACTGTTCAAATCTTATAGGGTGATTGTTGTATTATTGAGTTTTGAATGGTTTTTATGTCAATGCCTGGTGGAACTCTTGAATATGGTAGTTCTCCAGGTAGTTTTGTTGCAACAGTAGAACTATGGGTATCTAAGTCATCCACATATTTCAATCTCATGTTCTCACATTAACACACAGACTTCTTTTGTTTTGAAATATCTTCCCCTATCTTTCTCATCCAATATGTAGAAGAAAATAAAATATATCAAATATTGCATATTACTCAATCATGAAGTTTATACACCTTTTTCTAAAAATATAGAAATTCTGTTTTATTTTTTCTTAAATTATTAATTTGTAACTAGTCTCCCATTTTTAGATAAAACATTGATTCATTCTATCATATTCTTCTCTTTACCACAAATTTTATTTACTTTCATTTCATCATTATTTTTATCTCCATAATTCTTTCATTTATTTGTTTCTGTGTCTCCTAACTTATACAAAGTTAAATAGGATTATTAATAATTATGAGCAAAAGCAACATCGGCTAGAATAATTATACTGTAGTTATTATAGTAGCATTCTTTTAAATTCCTAACTGTAATTTATTTTGATGTTCTAGTCAATAAGTAAGTAAATGTAATTAATAAAGTTAAAATTGTGTTGACATATTAAGTGTAATTCTCAATTTAAAAAAATTGTGACATGCAATACTATCACATTCAGTTGAGGATCACTTGAAATAAATATAACTTTTTAAGTAGATATTAATTAGGAAATAAAATTTTCCAAACCAACTTTGGTATCATATTAGAGCATATAAAGTAGACAGAAGTCATTTTTAGATGCTAAATATTTTACATAATTAAGTACTATAGTCCACGAACAATTTGTAAGCTAAAATATTGCTAATCTCCAAATAATACCAAATATTATTCTTGCTATAAAAATCAATATTCATCATCAAAAACAGTGTCACCAGTTACATAAATCTGAGAGATATGGGTTCAAAAATATTTTTAAATGCTGAATTAAAAATGTCACCAACATTTTAAGGATACCAACCAGTGTTACCATTTTTAAAAATTCATATAACACAACTGAGAAGGCAGGAATGTTGACAGGAAGTGAGGGTAGATTTGAGGTAAAACTCAAATCCCCCAAAATAAACCTAAAATAAAACTTGATAGTCTTCAATGTTAGAAATAGAATGAGATGCTAAACAGAAGAAGCTGTGTTGCAGTCTGTGAATTTATACAGCTAGCATTTAGGCTATAATCAACAGCTGCCTGTATACTTCATTTATCAAAATGTATGTATTTACATGTATAGAAGAGAATTTGTGCTTGTGCCTCTAAGCAAAAACAAATGCTAGTGAATTTACATTGAACCTCTATAGCCAAATAAAATCATTTGATTGTTTAAATGGAGGCTTCCTCTTATGATTATTATTCTCTAGCAGTAAAAAATAGGACGTTTCAATTATACAGTGCTACTTAAATTATTCTATTAGAATATTTTTATTAAAGGTAATATTTTAGAGCAGTTTTACATTCACAGCAAGACTGAGAGGAAGGTCCACAGATTTCCTATATGTCTCTTGCCCCAACACATGCATGGCCTCTCCCTCTATAGACATTCCTTTCTAGAACGTGTCTTTAGCCTGTATTTTTACCTGGCTGTAGCCTGAATTTTTATTCACGAGATAGCCAGTCACAGTGACTACAATGGTGAAATAGAACATGTCTTTACAGATTTTACAGTCTAGATAGATTTCGAAGTTAGTGGTATCACAGGGAGAAGAGTTTGAAGGACCGGGGAGACACATACATCTGGCATCAGTGACACACATGCCTTATCTCTTAGATCAGTGGACCTCAAACCTTGATGAGCACAAACCACTGGCGTATCTTTTTAAAATGTGGGTTCTGACTGAGTAGTTCTGGAGTGTGACTGGAGAGTCTGCATTTCTAAAACGATCCCGGCTTTTTCTGATGTGGCTGGTTGAGACTCTAGACTATGGTCCAGGTTCACAAGACCCTAAGAACTGTCTGTCCAAATGTCTTAGAACCACTTCAGAGCCCACCTTGAACTCTGCCCCTAACGGTTCTGTCTTTCCCTCTGCTAAAGGAATAAGCAGTTGTCTTTAGGGGTGCAGCTGCAGCATGGATGTAAGATCGGGGATCCACATTTGCAAGCCAAAACTCTTCTTGCAGAAGTAGTAATCTGGAGAAAGGAAAGTGGGTGCCAAGGGCCAGCTCTTATCAGGATCATGATGTTAAGTACGCTTTCAAAGAAGTTCAAGAATTCTAAATCTGAATTAATCCTTCCAGGTCATTAGGGAGATGTATTTGTCCAAGTAGTGACTTGATCGTATTTTAATTTATCGTTTATTAGAATGATTTATAACTTTAACTATGAAGACCTATCACAGCTAGCTTCCATCTGTTTTCCCCACATCTAGCAAGTGAGCGTTCTGATCTGCCAATGGGGTGAACACATGATACCATTTCTCTCTGACTATACCTAAGATAAATGTTTCCTAAGGCTTGGAGGGGAGGACAGCTCCCCTGCTCCGGCATCATTGATTCATAAACACACACAGAGGCAAGTAAATCTAAATCTACTAATCACAATGATGACATTTAAAGTCACAATGATGACTTATCTAGAAGATATTGTAGAGAGACAAACACTCAGGCTATCTGGATTCTGCTAACTTTTCCACTGTTTTCTATGTACCCGAGGGTAGCAAGAACACAACCGCAAGCATAAAAATACTTTTTTCCTACCGGGACCAGGTAGATTCATTATTATCCTGGATAATGTGAGCATTTCATCATATTATAATTACTCAGCAAAAAGAATTTGACCTTCAGCAGTGCCAAGGATAAATCAGTCACACTTTGCAGAGCAAACTTCAACCTTGTATTTTGCTTTTCATGTAATTGGGAAACTATAAGTTTTTATAATATTAAAAGAATTCACAAGAATAAGTAGAGCAGAATCAATATTTTATGTTTGAAGTTATTAGATTTCCACTAAGGGTTCTATTCATCAAAAAAGACTCACACGGCTCTCTGACATTCATTCTGCTTTTAACCTGTTAAGACAGAGAAAGCATCATACAGCATAAGCAAATCAGACAACCATAAAGAACAATATCGTGTTAGAATAATTCTGAATAAACACATTAGGGAACTTTGAAGCTTTTAAATGGAAAAGTGAACGATTAAATCTATTTCTCCTCCTCCACCTTTTTTCTCTCAGTGCAGCAGAGGAATAGAAAAGTTTAATGATTTAGTATGTAGCTCCTTATAAGACACACTTCTGTGATCACATATACTTATTATCTAGGTGGCACTCACAGTAAAAAAACATCTTTATTGTGTTCATATTATTTTGTTCACATTGCATAGGTACAGTGGAATAATAAACCCCGCAGCCCTTTTGAAATAACTTCTTTATTTAATCATAAAGGGGAGAGAGTGTTGGCACATATTCAATAAGACATGAGATTAGTTTTACCTTTGGGCATGTTATTCACACCTACCAAAATCTTCTAGACTCTGAAGATACATTTACTTCCTTATAATTCTACCCTGAGAGTGGAAATTTTTTTTTAAAAAGAGTTATTTGATAGTTCTCTTGAAACAATATATATTTTTTATGTCAAAATGCCTTTAATAATGGAAAATAAAGGACCCTCTTCTCATTCAGTACAGAATGTTAATCTGGCCCTTATTTTAAAAGAAAGCTTTTGAATCAATCTCATTTCAGAAATTGTTGAAAGACATCAAATAAAAAAACAAGAAAAAATTAGTATTCTTGCCATTTTTACTGCATAAATGCTTAATTCTAGCTACTTTAATTGATGTATTAACTTATATGCAATGTTACCTGAAAATATGTAAAGCAAACATTCTTCAGGTCCCTGAATTCTGTTTGGTGGAAAACTTCCACATACTTGCTCTGCTGAAACTACCTTCCTTTAAAGGCTCAACAGATAATCTGAGGAAATATGGAACAGTCTATTAAAGAATTCTATCAATGAAAAGGACTAGACTTTTCTCTATGTCAAAAGGCAACGAATTTAGAGATGGGATAGATGTTTTTAAGAAGCATTTCTCGGTTTTGGTCAGTCAAAACAGATCAACTTGATGATTTACACCTAACCTCTTTTTTCTCCCAAACATTTCTTCTCTTTATTATTCTGGGTTTTTTAGTGCTCACTCACTCCTGTAATGGCAAGCGGGTGTCCAGGCAGACTATGACTTTTAGCTGTATCATTTAATTTTTTCAGCTCAACTTTAGGTAATAAATCTGTTGCCAGCCTGTCTATCTGGGTCAGTCCAAGACACATGAGAAATGAAACAGTGGAGAAAGCAAACCAAAGTGCATTCCTTCCTTCATGGCTAAAAGCAACAGATCAACAGCTAAATAAAAAAGCCTCTTACACATTGCAAAATGCATGTTGAGCCGTTAGCACATTTTTATCTACCTTCAAAACAAGCTATCTGTGTGAAATTGATCAGGTAACTTGCATGATTTGTTGTTATGTCTTTGCAATGATTTTAACTCAGAAAATATTCACTAAATAATTGGTTAGAAGCAATGAAACCATCTTAATTTTAATTTCCACAAGTAAAAGTATGATATTTAACTTTTTTTAGCCATGAGAATGAGAAGCTAAAAATAGCTTGATAGAGTAGGAAAAATAGTGGAAAAAGCTTTCAAATTTATTATGAAATTTGAGAAATCATTTGTCTCCACTGATATTTCAGATTTATCACCTGCAAAACGAAGCAGTTTTAGATGATTTCTAAGGTCACTTTCAGCTCTAACATGTTATGCCCTCCAATATCATAAATCACACAGTGCCTCTCATTCACATATATCTGACTTAAAAATGATGATCATTTAGAGAAACCTGCATATTCAAGGCAAGCTACTAGCTGCACTGCAATCCAATATGTTCATTAAATTTTATTATAGATGGGAAAATTTTGAACTTCACCTGCAGCACTTAGCTTAAAGATTAAGCAGAAAGTACTTTCCAAAATATACTTGCAAAATTGATATTCTTCTTCTTATCTCTCTATATTAATTTAATGCCGAATGTAATCAACATGCCTAATGAACTGGTAAACTCACACCTGCCTCTGCTCCCTATATGAAAACAGCATCTCATGATGCATCTTCTCTTCCATGCATTTTGTTATTTACGCAAACTGTTTATTAATAGTGGCCAGTCATGAAAATCACTGTCTCAGTCTAGGCCCCAATGTGACAAAACCTATTCTTGTATGCAGTGGTAGAATTTTTCATGACATGCTGAGCATTTATTTACAGGAGCTGTCCAGCATCTCAAAGAGCCCTGTTAACACAAACAACACTTCAGGTTCTTCTCATTTACTGTCTGATGAAAATCAAAGAACAGAATGCATGCCAATGAAGGACCATGAATTTTTCATATATTTGGTTCCTTTTTACCACTCCAAACACCAACATTCTCTGAAATGATTATGCGGTCCTGTAGCAGGAGACTTATCCCCTGGGTGGCAAGAGGCCAAAGGAATACGAGCTTGCACTGACCTTTCAGAAAGTTTGATTGTACCATTTTTTTTTTTTTTTTTTTTTTTTGCAGCCTGAGAGAAAGATTCTTAGGGAAGTTCCAGAAAAGAAGCAATTTGTGAATCGAGAGAATGGAGTCAGAGCAAAGTGCTCATTAGAGAGATATTTTTGAATTCCCCTAAACTTAAATATTGCGTAAAGCAAAATTCTATTCCAATAATACGAAAAAGTCTGTCTGTGTGTGTGTGTGTGTGTGTGTGTGTGTGTGTGTGTGTGTATGTATTTAAGTGCATTAAATATATGTGCATTTAAATTTTGTTTTAGGATGTTGGCACTATCGAGTTTTTAATAAATTATTTATTTGTCTGTCATTTAATAATCACTTATGGGGTACATACAGAACCCACTATAAGTTAAACACACTAAGAAACACTGAAGACAGGGCTCTAACAAAATGTTCAATTCAGCATACTTGACTGGAGACCAACTGTGTGGGTTATACATCTGCTCATGGGGTATTTTGTTTTTCTATTATGATAGAAACACATTATTATATTTGTGAAAATTTTAAGATCATTCTTTTATCTTTTCTCTAGAGGAAGCTTAGTCAAAATCCCACCAATTCAGACCAAGACGATTTTCTTTACTTTTCATCAAAATGATTAAAATGTATATACAAACCATAACTTCTTAGAAATGTGAAGAATTTTTGTAATTTCACTCATCTAGATTGATGCTTTCACTTTACTTTATAAAATATAATATACATTTAAGGAGTATTTGGCATGAATCAAAAGTATGCTTTAGAAGATCTGTCCTTGTATATAGCAAAGGACTTTTTTTTTTTAGCCAGAGTCTCACTCTGTCACCCAGGCTGGAGTGCAGTGGCACACTCACAGCCACTGTAGCCTCGACCTGCCAGGCTCAGGTGATCTTTCCAATTCAACCTTCCAAGTAGCTGGAAACACCACATCCAGCTAACTTTTTTCTTTTATTATAGAGACAAAGTCTCACCAAGTTGCTCAGACTGGTCTCGAATCCCTGGGCTCAGGCAATTTTCTCACTCTGCCTCCCAAAGTGCAGGTATTACAGGCATGAGCCACCGCACCCGACTAGCAAAGAACTTTCAAAGACATACTCAGCTATGTTAATAATAATTGAAATGTTTTCCAAAGAAAATCTCAGAATCCAAAGGGTTTCTCTTTTCTTTATTTATGAGAATTTATATTGGATTATTCCCGGTATTAATGGGATGTGATAATTCAGAGTGTTATAAATCATCTGAATTCTTCATATAGCAAAGCGCCTATTTGCCCAACTATTTAAACAACTTACACATACCCAACAGAGAGGAAAATGGTATTTAGAAAGAATTATTCAGGAAGAATAATAACATCTATGGTTTTTATTAACATTCCAAAATAAAACCAGCTTTCCGGTAGTTTACTAGTGGTGGTTACACAAAGCTCAGCGCAGTCCCGGACCTTGCAGACAGGGCAACAGCCTCACCAATGCCCCGTGCCCAGGCCGGCTTCATGATTGCAAGCAATTCCCAAATCAATCAGAAAGATTGTCGCATGCGCCACCATGCTCCCAAAGTGAATACAGGCATCACACAATCTAGAAATTGGATTCTTAAGAAAAATGCACAAGCCAAGTTAGCAAGAAGTTCCTGTGCACCTCTTATGTCCCAATATTGTTTAAAGTGCTCCATGGGACAGAACAAAGACACAGGGTTGTCACATTTCTCCTCCTGGGAGGTGACAAATCTTAGTAGAGAGAGAAGGCTTGTATGTACAGGACAATCAGAGGCCAGCCTCATGTTGCCCACACAGCACGTGTTCACTTGAGTCCAATCGCCTTGGCTTTTCTCTTCAAATCCTTGGTGCTCTTTCTCCCCTCTGATCAGCTGCACCTGTAGCCTTGTGAACACTCTGTGTTTCTCATTAGCAGTTTAAGTACAGCTTTCTCAAAGTGACTTCCACGGCACTTTCTTCCAACAGAATCGAAATGAATCCCCCCAGTTTTATTCTTTTGGAGCACTCTATATTTTATCTTCTTTGGATTGATTACATTTAATATCTTTATGCTTAATTTTGTGGTTATTGATTTTATATCTGCCTTCCAAACAAATGACATGAGCTCTACAAGGGCGGTGAGTGTCTGATTTGCTAGGCATTACATGACTCAGCCTTACATCATGGTTTTTCGACTTCAGCACATTGACATGTAGTGCCAGCTAATCCTTTATTGTGAGGCTGCTCTACGCATGGTGGGAGGATGAGAAGCAGCGCTCCTGACATCCATTCAACAGATGTTGGTGGCCACTGCTCAGATATGACAAACAAAAATGTCTCCAGACATTGAAGACTTCAGCCTGGGAAAAAATTGTCCCCAGTTGAGATCCACCACCCTGCAGCAGTGCCCAGCACATAATATTCACTTAATGAATAACTGAAAAAACATACACAGCAACACATAATCACATGTTAGACTATGTGTGCTACTGTTAAGTGGTTGCACTTCATAGGTTTCAGTGAGGATTAGACGAGATAAAGGATAGAAAATATTGGTTTCTAGTATATGTTAAATCCTCAGTCAATAGTCATTACTTTTACAGATAAACTTTACTATCAGGCTATGTTGAACAGACATGGACTATCAGCCACTATTATAAAGTCTTAAAGAGATGAGTTATGTATTAAAAAAGTAATTTTAGAAGATTAACCTAGCAAATATGTAGAATGAATAGAGGGTAAGGACCCAGTGAAGATGAGTTTTCAGTCCACATCACTCTCCTGCTGCCTAAAGTCTCCCCTGAAAGACCCATCTCACGCCAGCTCTTTGCCTTCAAAGCATAGCTCAATTTCTGCCTCTCAAAAAAACCTGATCTGACATTTCGGATCCACATGCATCTCACAGCAACTTGTCGTCTCACTCATCAAGGTCAGGTGATGAAGCGAGCCATGGCTTAATATAATATTATGCTACTCTTCTTTCATTTTTGGTAAGCCAATGTGAGATTTGACTTTACGTTGCCTCTAACTTTGGTTTCCTCAACCAGAGTTGCAGTCATAGAAAATAATGATTTTAAAAAATGTTCTTCTTTACTTTCCAAGTCATAGGATTTCAAATTAGAAAGGGACTAGAAGCCACATAGTAGAGCTGTCATAAAAATCATGAGTTTCCACCATAATTATCAGAAATATGATTAATGAGATGTTGTCTGTCTGCCTCTAGTGATGAGAAGACCACTATTTCATCTGCCTTCACTTTTGGAAACCTTGTCTTTAAACATGTCTTCTAAGTTATTTAAACATAAGCTCTTCCAAGATGTTTTGTAACTACTCATATCTCATTCAGAACAGGTCCTTAGTTCCTGTCCCTCCTCCACTTAACTGTACAATTTGCCCTTTTGAATTTGCTTCATATCTATTCAAAAACAGTTCCTTACTTTATGGATATAATTTATTATCATCTATATTAAACATTTCTTAAGATTAGAGATGTACTGAGCGTCTTCTAATCACATTTGATTATGCTCTTAGCTTACATCAATATAGTATGTGATAATAAATTTCAAAAAGATATTTGATTCTACAATTTGAGGCTGTTCCCCCAACCTGTTCATAGAACAAGCTTCTCTACCTTATTCTCCTTCTCCTTCTGCAGTCACCAGATCTCATCACATCTAGAGTTTTGAATGAAGTTATAAAGGTAGTATGTGACGCAAACTTGAATGACATAAAGTTGGAATACGTCACTTTAAAAAAAGTGATGCTAAAATATATACAACTTTCTGGCTCATCAAATATTTGATGGAATGTCAACTAATTTCCAAGTCTTTAAAATCATTCCTTGAGCTAAAAAAAGATACGTAAATATATACGTATTTATATATACGTAGGGATTTTAACATAAGTGTGTTAGTCAATAAGGTGGCCGATACAGATGAACAGTGTCATGAAGCTGAAAAAAGCTTATTCAATTTTAGGCAATCTTGGCAGAAGTGTCCTACAGGAACCTGGGCAGTGATAATTTCACACTACTGTTCATCGTGCAGGCAGCACCTGAAAGTTATATATAATCTAGGATTCTATGCTTTCAAAGGGATTTTTTTTAAAGGTGTGAGTATCAAGGGGAAGGTGGTGTTCAAAGGAGGAACAGGATGACAAAAGTGTTAAAAGTATTTGGGGATTTCTAACATGGAGAGATAAGATGCTTGAGTACAAAAATCAGTTTTTACATAGTGGAAAGATTGTCATGTGGAAAAGTTATTAAGTTTTTTTTTTTTGGTAAATAAATAGACTGTAATAGGTGTGATAAGATTCTGTGGGAAAAAAACCAGTCTGTTGATTTGCTACAAGGGAGTTGCTTCCAACAGGCAGAGCTGTCTCAAGACGGAAGGCCCTACGTGGCTGGAAAGACATTGTGGAGGATATTAACGGCTGATTCCTACAGCTCATAGGTCTCTCTGCTGCTGCAAAAGATCAAAACTGTATTTTTAATAAACAAATAATTTAAGACAAGTTAAAGAAAAAGGAATAGTGTTCTTCTTTTAAAATAAAAAAAAAATTGGATCACATTTTAAAAGAGTAGGCATGAATCCCTGGAAGATCTTATCAGAAGTTTCTTGAGTGGAATAGATAGCAGCTGGGGGGCGGGAGGCGTGTCGGGGAGAGATTTTATGCCAAATAGAATTCAAGCTTTCTGCTTGGGTTTGGGAAGGAAGTAGACAAGATGATCATTACAGCCCCGGAGTCTAGATTTCTATGATGTAACACTAATTGATTTTAAGGGAAATTTAAGCCCGTTTATTATAAAGGAAAAAGACTCCATGGAATTAACAGGCTCTGTTGCAATACTCAGGCGTGGAGGCGGAATGCAACAGACCCTATCAGTGGATCAGGAAGCCTTCAAAGTGAAGTGTCTGCTGTGGTGTCAACTGCCAGGAACAGCTCAGCCAGTGCTGGCTGCTTCAGTGTGGATGAGAATGAGTGCCAACAGTCAAATGATGCTGCATTGTTTTTAAAAGGACAGTCTCTCTAATGAGCCTGTAAATGCTGAAAGCCTGATCGTAGTTAAAATATGCAAGGATTTTTTTTTTTTCTTTTTCCCAAAACAAGCTATGCACATGATTCTCTTCCCCTTCCAAGTTCCGCCTGGACCTTCCACTATGGAAGAAAAAAAAATCAGATGAGTTTTTTTTATGGTGCCTTTACCTTTAAAATTTTATGGTAAAGTTTAGATAACATTTTGGTTACAAAGGTACACCCTCTTCTCTGTGATTAACGAATGGCACCTGTAGCATGGATGGTTTTTCCCAACAGTTCCTATGAAACTCTCTATTAAGTTGTCCTACTAACAAAAATTGTTATCAGATGACTACTGTATGCAGTGTACTGGAACGAATGCCAGACAAGAGGTATAAAATATGGAATACTGTTTGTGTGTTATATGTTTGTGCACGTAAACATATAGATCACTTGGCTTCTAAAAATCAGTTCTCTAATCTATGGTATAAGCACAAAGCAGTACTTAGATTCACTATGTTTTAGAAATATTTAAATTTCTCATTAAAGGTATGTTGAACAAGAAGAGCATTTTTTCCAAAGAAGTTAGAATATCTGTATTTAAAAGTAAGCATGGATTTTATGGCAGGTGGAAGCCTGCGATCTGAAACATTAAATACATCTCTGAAATTCTACCAAATTTCAAGTAAAGTTTATATAACCTAAGATACAGGACGTAAAAAATAATCTTATGAGTGAAAACTTGAAACCTTCAGATTTGGCTAATCCTCTAAACTGTTATTCAGTATCAGATTTGTTGAAAGTGTATATGCCCTACTCGAATGAAAGGGAAATTGGCATATGAATACTTTTTCATTATTTTAGAAACAGGTAGGGTTAAAAGTGAGACAAATCACCGAGCATTAGCAAATATTTGGTAATGGCCAAATAAAACCAGCAGTGTAGATATTTGTGCGTTTCCTACATCCGGCGCAAAACTTAAGAACAGTTGTGCTAACGCAGGAAGAGACCCAAATGCAATTATTTGCTAGACATAAAGGGCAAGCATAAACAGAAATCTAATATTTAAATATGAAAAACTTTGGTGTCTCTGATGATGCTCATAAATTCTATTCTCATGAATGGCACGGGCGTAGAGCTGCTTTTCACCAGGAAGGATATTAATGTGGTGAGAAGGATGTTATGATAAACTTTTAGGCAAATCAATACAAATCATTCAACAAAATACTATAAAAAATCCTGGTGGTATCATACTTGGACATGTTTATTGCTGACAGACCACGAGAACTATGCTCATCAAAAACAAATTAATGATTTTGCTTTCATCTATTTAAATGATCTCATTTTAATATTTCACAAACCAAGAAGTCACAGCACGGAAGCTAAATTAAATATAAGAGAAAAAAGCTCTCTAGAGCACAAACATTCCATAGCAATTTTTCTTCTCTGCTTTATTTATATTCCTGTTGACTTCTTTGTATGATACCTTAGAGATTTTAAGAGGTTTCTTTTTACCCAATAGTATCAGCTAGAATTTAAAATCTAATAATTTGTTCTTCAGACAGAACATAAAACAAAAATAAGAATTTCTACAGGACTATTTGAACCCAAAACACAATATAGGTCCACCAAACTATAAAATGCTAACGTTTATGCAGTAATCAAAATATGTCCCCATATCTTATAAAGTGCTTACTCATTAATTACAATTTTTCTAAATCATGTGGATGTGTGTGTTTCTAATCTCAGTAAGATAAAAATTCTAAATATTCAGAATACCCTATTCCAAATTATTATTGGCAAACCACTGTTTGTTTTTTATTAAAGAAATATCATTTGTTTTAGATATCCAAGTCTGTGATATTCTTAGGCTGTCAGAGAACATTAACATCACTATGGAACACATATGATGTCTTTGTATTTTGTTTCACATTCCTTGTCAAGGTTTTTGTGAGTAATGGAAAAGAAGAATCTCTGAACCGCGTGTCTCCTGTCTCCCTCGTTACCCCCACCTCCTCTCCTTTGAGCTGCCGGCCGAAGCTGTGGCTTACATTCTCCCACTGCACCTGCCCTCACCACTCTGACTGCCGTCTTCTGTTTCACTTCCCTACACCCTCCTCTTGGCCTTCCACATATTCAGCGACTCCTCCCTGGATCCCAAGACAAAGTAGATGCCTGTCCTAGCATGGAGCTCTTTTTCTTTATCACAAGGATCACATGTGTTTTATGTTTGCATTTATTTTCATTTTCTGTGTGTATTTACATTTATTTGATGCATGCCTGCGTGTCTGCTATCATTTTCTTAACGTCGGTCAGACCTACTAAAATGTAAATATATAAATATACATAAATTGCTTGAATGATTCTCTGGCGGGAATCATCCCAGGATCTTTTTGTCTGCAGGTTTTCTGGGTAAAGTTTTTCAATGACAATCCTACTACAAAGGTCTTAATTCAAATATAACACTGATAATTTTTGATTTGGCATTTCCATATCCCACACCGATCATACCATACGTTGGAAGAAAATACACATGTTTAGCACAATTGATTGGTTTAAATGAACTAGTAAGCTATAGTAGGAAGTATAATCTCCTTCTCTTTCTCTCTCTCTCTCCCTCCCTGTCTATCTGTCTGTCTCTCTCCTTCTTCCCTTCCTTTCATCTTTGCTTCCTATTCAAGTGTAGGCCCTTCAGAGAGAGTGGCACTGCTCTCTTTATCATTCAGTACTTCTGCTGGTACTGGTGTCTTTTTAGGTTCTTCTCTTTCATACCTAAAGGAAAAGATTGTTTTAGCTTTGGGGGAAAGTTTTTGTTTTGTTTTTTTCTTTAGCACACTCCTCTTGGTAATCTAGATAAATTGCCAAGCAAGCACATTGTAACCTTGGCGAATTTATCTATGAGAACACTCACATAAGTATGCCCCTGGAGACTCCCCTATTTTTCCTTCTTAATCAGACCTTTAGGTAGACAGTCAGCCTCTTCGAACTGAACAGACAGAATTTGCAAGCTGAATGATGTTGCTTGTAGAGTGCATTTTCTTATACTTGGAAGAGAAATCGTGACAAAGTGACAGTGAGGTTGTTACTTGCATGCTGCTGGTAACCTTCTGTCCCTATCCACAGGCAGAGGGCTTTCTTGGTTAATGGACTGAGTTTGTGGAACACTTGTCCCCTGATGCTGTGTTTGAGCCCTTAGGTCAAGAGACAGACAATTTACATCCATTTACCTGACATTCTTGATAGTCAAAGGCTACCAGTTTAGTCCCAGAAAGGTTGACCTTAACATGGTTTGATAAACAGGCAGGCAAGGAATACTGCATTAACAAAGTTCTTAATTTAGTCAGAGGGAAAACTACAGAAACATAGGTATTATAACACTATACACTCATTTGGCTTTTCCTGGGCTTTTAAACTGCCAATAGCGCTTACTTGCAAAATCTGATTCAATTTGGATGATTAAATAAAAAAGAAAAATCTGTGCATTTTAAAATTACCCTACTCTAAGATTGCTTAAATATTTATTTATATACAGAACCATTTTTGCTAACATGTCAAAAAGGAGAGGTATTTTATGACAATTTTTATGTTTATGGCATAATTACAGAAGGACTTAAAAATCAAATGAATGAGAGCAAAATGAGTGTTTTTCAATTATGATGTTTTGGGATTCATAAAAATCATCAGAAACTCAAGGGAGTAGTTTATCTTTTCCAAAGAAGTATTGATCTAAATGATCTAGATGATACTTTGAAAATTTCACTTTAATAAATATCACTATTTAACTAGAAAGCAGGGGATTATTTCAGTCAAGCTACTAAGTATCAATATTATCAGACAGGGGAACCTTTAGCCGCTAGCATTGAGGAAACCTGAATGGAAACTTTTGAATCATGTAAATTTTATTTGTCTGCTCATTTTTTTGTTGATTTACTTTTTAAAGAACTCTATGAGACATCCAACATACTTCCTATACTAATTCTTGATAAAGATTTATTGAGCATCTACCCCATGACAGATACTATGGTCCATTCTCTGAATACCACAGTGAACAGAAGAGACAACATTTCTACAGTCAGTGAAGCTTTCTTCCAGACAGAATATTTTAATAATAATATTTGGCAGTAGCATATCAATAAATTTATAAGATAAGGTCAGATAGTGTTAAGGACTATACAAAAGAAAAAAATACTAGGAAATGGATAGAGATTAATAGGTGGGGTTAATTTAGTGGTATGTATAAATAGAGAGTCAGCCATGTGTCTATCTGATCAAAGATTTTCCAGGCGTAGAGGACAAGTGCAAAGATCCTTGGGTAAGAAGATCATTTAAAGTCAGAGAGAGAGAGGACAATGGCCAGTGTGGCTAGTATAGCCTTAGGGGAGAAAGAGGAGAAGGGACCAATAATGTAGGGTCTTGAAGGCTCAAAGTCAGTGGGATGCATTGGAAAGAGGGTCTGAGTGGGGCCATTCAGTTTTCAGTTCTCACTTGAGTCACTTGTCCCTTCTTTACCACAAGCAAATTCAAAATAAGAGTCACTTCCAGCCGGGCTTGGTGGCTCAGCCTGTAATCCCAGCACTTTGGGAGGCTGAGGTGAGAGGATTGCCTGAGCCCGCGGGTTCGAGACCCGCCTGGGCAACTTGGCGAGACCTCATCTCTACAATAAAAATCAAAAAATTAGCCGGGCATGGTAGCGTGCGCCTGTAATTCCAGCTACTTGGAAGGCTGAGGCGGAAGGATCGCCGGAGGCCAGCAGGTCAAGGCTGCGGTGGCCGGGAGCAGCCACTGCACTCCAGTCTGGGCGACAGAGTGAGACTCCGACTCAAAAAAAAAAAAAAGAGTCACTTCCTTGAAAATGGAAGAGTGGTATTCAATCACAAAGTAATAACTCAATTAATACACTTTAGAAAATAATTCTCTGCTCTACTATAATTCTCAAGCAATGAGAATATCAGAGAAAGGGGGAAAAAATACCATGCAGCCTATTTCTTCTCAACCCTAACCCAGCATGCATACGCTTTGAAATCAAGCAAAAGATATTTATTTTACTTGCTCTTTGTAGTTGCAAGCTACGGAGATTCATTTGTGTTGCACCAAGTGATGGGAGATTTATTTTAAGTGTAAAGAATGAAAAAAAATGCAATTTAATAGAAACACGGCAGATTCTTCCTTTTGTGTGGGAAGCATCATTTAGCTCCAGGAACTGGTAGTCATTTTGTTCAATAAAGCACTTTAATGCTCACTTTGGCCATGAAAGGCCAAACCTTCTACATGTTTGGCCTAAATGGAGCTATTTGGGCAAAAAGATCACTGACTGTCTCTGTCACAAACAAATCACATTTTGACTTTTCCTTGTCAGGCTGAGAAAAAGAGTGGGAGAGGAGATCAGTCCACAGGTGAGAAGGTCCCTAAACCACTAAATTCAGGAAAGGTAGGAACAGGGAAACAATAGGGAAAGAACAGGTCTCAAAATAGAGGTGGCCACAGTACAACCACGCCGGTGTTTTGCCAGAACAGCAAATCTCTTGGCCTCTCTGCTCTCTTGCTAAATCGCTTCCTCCTCCCTCTTCTGTAATCAAGGTTCTCTGCCCCAAAGTTGATACTCCCATAAAATTTCAGAGCCTACACAACCAGCAGGTTAAAATCTTTTCTTACGCTAACATTTCAAGTGTAGCTTTCACTGCTATCGATTTATACCCTTGGTGCCTTTTTTGTGCGAGTTGCTGAGGAATTGAATTTGATTGGCTTGGGTCTGGGCTGAGGGAGACAGAAAAGACAGAAGGTTGTGGATGGATGGACCCTGTAAGTGGGAAGGATGGGCTGGTGACATGCTATCTGCAGAAAACAAGGGCATTTGGAAATCATGCTTAATGAGTACTGAGTAAGCCAGACTCGTAGAGCAAGGGTTCTGCTTGGGATACATGAGATTAAAAAAAAAAAAAAAAAAAAAGCAAGAACATTCACGGCACATTTTCTACTAACGAGTAAACTAAAAAGAATACGTGTTACTGCATGATTTATCCCTACTTAGTTATTCTTGTCTGAACAGCAAAACAATGTAGCTTCATTTTTAATTAGAAAAATAATTCACATGTGAACAGGAATCAGAGAAAGTACATGAACAGTGCTGTGCATTTATTGTACACTAATGACTGAGGCTAGATTTGTGGGTTCCAGATATTTTCCACTGGGGCCGGAAGTGAATTTGTAGTGTAAAATTAGAACTGGAGAATGGTTGCACTGAAAGAGACCACAGAGGGCTTTGAATCCTTTTTTAAAATTTTATGTTATTTTATGGATATGGAAACTGAAAACCAAAAAGATAAATGGAGTTTCTCGAGATCACTGTTTAGTGAGCAGCCTCACTGAGAGGAGAACTCAGGAATCTTCTGACCCAGTGAAATGTTTCTCTTACACTGTGCTACTATTCTTCATCATAACAGTATAGGTATTCGTGAAACACAAAGAAAGAAAAAAAATTAATCCATATATTAAAAATAAGCAGTATGTAGTTATTCGCTCTATTTTAATGTTTCTGTGTTTGGTTGCTGCTGGGTTTTCTGTGTTTTAGATATATTTATATTTCTTTGGGCTTAGATTTGTTATTCCAGGCATGCATGAAAGAAAGGAATCCTATCCTTTTAAGCTATTTTATCTGTCTTTTGTATATGCTGTTGATGGTCTGAGCCGCTGTTCTCTGAAAGTACTCTAAAAGGCTTAATCATCCCCACTGTGTTGAGATTCAGCCAGAAAACACACATGGCTCTTTGCTCTGTGACAATCGTAAATGCCTTTTGAATGACCATTGCTCCGATTTCAAGACTGCAAGTACAATCGCCCTCGCTTTTTAAAAGGTATGTCTATGCACTGTAGTTGCATATTCTTTATATCCCATTTACAAAAAGACCTGTAGCCTTTCTCTCTTCTGTTCATTGAGTGAAATGCATCAAGTATTTTTCATACGTGCCAGTTCAACTTCTTTATGATGTCAGAGATAATTGTTTTGGCCTCAGGGAAAGAATGTGCTTTCTGCTGCAAATAATGGCTGCAGAAACATCTTAGTAAAAAATGCACTTCTCGTGAAGTCTTAGATTTCTTTATCTTATCAATTATGGAAGAAAGAAACTTTCCCTGGCACAAGGAGAATATTAACAATGTCAAGATAGTATGATGGGAAATGAAGCTGAGGGTAGGAATGGGTGCAGTAAATACGTTTAAAGGTAGCAAGCTCTTTAAAGAATGAGATAGGGAAGATGTTCCCCACACTTACATTTTATCAAGTAGAATTATTTCTGCTCTTAAAACAATAAAAAGGAAAATTGAATTTTACTATCAAGGGGGAAAAGTTGAGTCAAGCATATCACCCATGAAGTGCACATTCATTTCTTGCTGGAGAAATAAATGTATTTGGCTACCATAACAGCACAAATAACTAGAGGCATTGCGCATAATCAAAAGTATGCAAACTGCATGTCATGTATATTAATACTCAAATAGATGAGTTATAAAACACCTTGCTCATTAAAAAATGCAATAGTCTAATTTATGTGTTTCAAAATACTAGGTTTATTTGAATTGTTTTGCTTGAGCACTAGGAAAGCAAGTCATTCATTTCCATTCTCAGGGCAGAAAACACAAATGTTGGGTGCTTGATATCTTTGTCATTTTCTGATTTTGCTATGAGAAGAAGGATGGATGAGCAGGAGGAAAAAGAACCTTCACTACTGTCTGCCACCAGTCAGTGAGTGGTGATCTTCTGAAATCTTAAAATTCAAGATATCTAAACCTAGTTGTAAAAGCTACTTGGTATTTAATTTGTATGCATTTTACATAAGCAAAAGTTTGTTGACGTTCTACTATGAGTCAACAATGTTAATACATATTTAGGTGAAATTAGCCTTGAAATATTTTTTTAAAAGATAATAAAAGCTAACATTTATTGAGCAATAATTATTTACCAAGATGCCAGACTTATCTCTTACCTTCATGATGTCATTCAACTCCTACTACAATTTTATGAGAAAGGTAATATGAATCTCACTGTATGGATGAGGAGACAGAAATTTAAGGAGTTGACCTTAAAGCCTTAAAACAGGCAGTAAGCACATCTGACAAGACAAATCACTTTTCCCTCAAGTCTCTTCTGCCCTTCTCGAATTGATTTAAAGCCATTGGGGAAAGACTAGAAGAGTAGCACTTTCTAAAATCAGAATATTCCCTGAGTAGCTGTTTTGCTCATTGAGAGAAAATTCCAGGTGGGAGATGTGAATCTGGCTGAAGACTCCCTAGAGTTATCCTGAATGAGGTCTCTAGGTACACCAACTGTGTCCTCCAGAACAAGAAGAGTGCTCTTCACTTTTCTCTGTTTTACCTTGAGCTACACTGTCTACTCTGGCAATTAATAGCCCCATTGGGCCAGTTGAGCACTTGGAATGTGGTTTATCTGAACTGAATGTACAATAAGTAGAAAGCCCAAACTGGGTTTTGAAGATTTGGTGCTGGAAAAGAATATAAAATATCTTAGTCATAATTTCCATATTGATTGTAGGTTAAAATACCATTTTAGATACATTGAGTTAAATGTATTATTAAAACGGACATTTCCTTTCAAAAAATATATTTTTTTATTTAACGTGACTGCTACAAGTTTAAAATTATATATGTAGTTCTCCTAATATTTCTATTATACAGTGCTGATCGAAGGGGCTTTCTTCCAAGAACTTTTGCTTTTAGAAGATGTGTGGAGCTATTTTTCTTGTTTCTCCTGCTATGCTTTTATGAGGGAACCAGAGACCTAGACTAGATTCTTCGGTTATAAGATGTAAACGGTCTTGTTCTTTCTTTGCTCATCTTGTCATCTCCTGTTTGTTTATTTAGTTACTATAATTAGCTATAAAATCCTCATGGCAAAGTGTATTTTTAGAGTTTTATTTTAGAGTGATATGTACAGAACAGTCTGGAAAACTATGTCATCACCTTCACCAGTGAGGTGTGTGGGAAACACTACCTCAAAATGGCAGCCTGGCATTTGAGCAAATGGCAGAAGCAGGATGGCTACTCCCTCCCTGAACTGAATGTACAGTCCCTGTCCCAGCTGTTCCTTCCTGAAACAGGACCCCAAACCCAGGGAGGTCACTCTCTGTTTTTCACCTTATGCCTCCCTGAAGACCCTCATAGGACAGGTATTCTGCTCTATAGCTGGAGGAAAAGAAAATCCACAGAGACACCAAGAAATGTCTGAATAAAACTTTCCTAGTTTCTCTGGTTTATTAGCATTAGGTCATATCCCTTTGTCTTCTAATCATATTTCTGCATGACTGCACGTAAAAATACAGTTTCCCTAGATTTGGGAGGCTTCATTTCTGAAGTCTCCCGCATTATTTAAAATATATTAAATAAATGTTTTATTCTTTTTCTCTTGTTGATCTGTCTTTTGTTATGGGAATCTCAGCTATGAAACTTGTAATGGGTGAGGAAAGGATATGACATTTTCTCTGCTACACCAGGCATAAATATGAATATAGATATGGAGACAGGAGATAGATCGAGATAGATCAAGAGGGAGAATGACAGAAAGAGAGAGACAGACTTAGATAAAGACAGGGATAGAGATGGAGATGAGATAGAGAGAGATGATGAGAGAGACAGAGACAGAGGGGGAGAGAGAGAGTGATAGAGATAGAGATATAGATAGAGATAGAGATAGAGATAGAGATAGAGATAGAGATAGAGATGGAGATAGAGATAGAGATAGAATAAAGAACTGGATTATTCCCTCAGGTTGCTGCAGAATAGAAAAAAAAAAAACAAAAACGAAAACCTAGGTAGCATGTCTAAATCTGATAGAGATTTTTTGGACTGAATATTGTGGTTCTAGGACATCATTAGAGGTAGAATAACCACATATGCAAAAATTTAACATTGAGGTAATAAACATTGAAACATTAATTGACTGAATTTTTACCTCAATGAGATTACCAAATCCTTCCACCCCCCAAAAAAACCCCTTCCCTATTACTAACTGTGGATCTGAGTCCCATAACAAGACTTATTTAGAAAAGACTAGGATGACATGAAGTAGGCAAGGAGGGACAAATCATGTTACAATGGTGAGAATCAGAACGGAAAATTTAGTAAAAGAGAAGAGAGGTACAACCTAAGCAAAAGTTTGAAATGAAATATATTACCAAGGCTATTGAAACCACAGGAAATGGTCGATTACTAGAAAGACAAAGGGCACTTTTAAAGACACAAAAGACTTCAGTGAAAAGAATAAAATCACTTAGCAAAAGGGTCCTTCTGTTTTCCTTAGTAACTATTGTTAATGGGATAGCACAGCTTAGATGTCAGGGGTAAATTTCTGCCATTCACTTTCATTTGAAAGAAGCAAATTTAAAACAAAATTAACTGTTATTAGAGATCTATTTTAAATGGCAACTAACTTCCATGTATAATAAAACACCAGTGCAAATTAAAGGCAAGCTCATACCCAGTTTCCACAAGATGATAATGATTCAAAGTCATTAGAACATTCAAAATGTTTATAGAATTGTCAAAAATTACATTATTTTGATCAAAGTTAGAGAGTCAAATGTATTTTAAGATTTTAGAAATCATTCCATGCGTGATAGAGTAATGATTTTTACAATGATTAGGCTGGTACGAAGTGTCAGATGCAATCAGGCTGCGTTCAGATTGAAAATATTTGCATTTAACATCAACGAATATACAAAAGGCCACTGAAAATAATAATAGCAGCTCTTAGCACACTTAATTTTTTACAAATATTGAATGAAACCCTACTCCATTTCAAGTACTCTTTAAGGTTCTGGTGACTTGGCGGTAAACAATATAGATAAAACTTCTTTATCTCACGAAGTATACATTCTAGTTGGTGGAAAGAACCAAACAAAGTGAGTAGATTAAAGGTATATCATGCCCAAGTCATAAAGGCCATGGGGAAACATACACCTGAAAATGAGGACATAGTTCTCACGAGGGGTGGGGTGTGACCGCAGTTTTAGGAGTAGAAAAAGCCAGCCATAGAGGTATCCCAGGAGATGAAGTAAGAGAGACAGCAAGTATCCAGTCTAAGGACACCAGCTTCCACTCTTCATGAGATGAGCAGGTGGTGGAAGGAGAACAGAGAAAAGGAGTGGTATGAACTGCGTACTTAATCACTCGGCTGCCTTTTTAAAACTAAGCTGCAGCAGTAGTCGTGGGGGAAGCAGAGAGATTGATTCAAGTCTACAATAAAAATGAGACACGATGAAGGGCAGTTGCATAGGAAGGTAGCGAGTGTTGCTGTGATTCTGGGTATTTAATGAGGGTAGAACCAACTGGAATTTTATTGATGTGTCTGGAGCAGCGTGCAATGGCAAGAGGTGTAAAGAATGCTACCAAATTCTTTGTCCTGAGAAAATGAAAGGATGGAATTGCTACTGTCTGAAATGTGGAAGGATATGATAGACATTTGGGGAGAGAGAAGGAAAGAATTTTGAACGTGCTTATTCGAAATGCTTTTAGAAAAAGTAATGGCCGTTGTTGGTTGAATACATGAGTCTAAAGGTCCTAAGAAAGATTCACACTGCAGATACGTGTTTGGAGATAACCAGGTCATGGAGGATATTTAGGAGCATGGGACTGAAAAATATCATGAATCAAATGAAAATAAATAGAAATGAGAAGCCCAGGTATGAATGAAGCCTAGAGATGGGAAGGTTGAAAATGACCCATCCAGAGAGACTGAGGAATATTATCCTAGAAGAAGAGAGAGAACATCAGAAGTCTGGCTTTCTGGCTGGCGGAGAAACAAAACATTTCCATAACTAACTGTGTAAAACACTCCTGCTCAATTTCGTAAGATGAGAACTCAAACTTGACCACTGACATTGACTAGAATAGTTGATTTTTCTTTATTGGATAGCATTATTGAAGTGAAAATGATGTACAACAAAAAGATATTTTAACATATACAATTTGATGAGTTTGGCCATATGCTCACAACAATAAAACCACCGGGACAAGAAAGATAATAATCATTTCTATCAACCGCAAAGATTTTCTCACACCCATTTTTAATTTATTTAATTTCCCCTTCCCTATCTCCATAACCTGCTAATATGCTTTCTGTCATTTTAGATTATTTTGCATTTTCTAGACTTTCCTATAAGTAGAATTATGCAATATGCATGATTATTATTTAGTCCCTTTCACTTCTTTCTTTTTTTCTTTTTTTTTTTTTTTTTTTTGAGATTCATCTGTTTAACTTTTTGGGGGGAGGAATAGAACAGTGGTGATAGAGTGGAAGAGTGGAAGTCTGGTTGCAAAGAGTCCAAGTTAGCATGCAAGCACAGGAAGAAGAGATAAGTATGGACATCTCTTTTGAGAATCTACTGAGGAGAGTGTGTGGCTGTTGCCACAAGGGAAGTGACTTCAACAGCTATTTTTTGAAAGAAAAGGGAAATAAGAGCATGGCTTTATGCTGATAAGAAAGATCCCATTGGAGGTTGAGAACCTCTAATGTAGGAAATGAGAGAGCAATGGCCAAGCCTCTGCAGGAAGCCCGGGTGAGAGAAGACGGGGTTTGTGCACCAATAAATGTGTTGGTCTCTGCTGGTAGTAGCTACTGACCGCAAGACAAAAGGCAGCTTAGCCAGCCCGGAAGCTGAAAGGGGGTAAGAGTGTTGGTGGCACACAACGCAAAGCTCAATTCTGATTGCTTCTGTCGTCTTCAGTAAGACAGACAGCCAGATCATCAGGGGAAAGGGACAATGGGAGATATGTGGAAGGTGAGCAGGGAGGGAGGTAGAGTGGTCACTTGACTGAATGAAAAGGAGAGCAGAAGCCGGGCTCGGTGGCCCAGCCTGTCATCCCGCGCCTTTGGGAGGCGGAGGTGAGTGGATTGCCTGAGCCCGCGGGTTCGAGATCCGCCTGGGCAGCGAGACCTCATCTCTACAATAAATCAAAAAATCAGCCGGGGGTGGTAGTGCATGCCTGTAATTCCAGCTACTCGGAAGGCTGAGGCAGAAGGATCGCTGGAGCCCAGCAGGCGAGACTGCGGTGGCCGGGAGCGGCCACTGCACTCCAGTCTGTGCGACCGAGTGAGACTCCGACTCAAAAAAAAAAGAAAAGGAGAGCAGATTGAGAATAATTGGGCTGCTTGAAACCAACAAGGCTAATAATTCCAGCTAAAGTTGGCCTCGGGGTGGGGATTAGAGAATAATCTTCACAATGGCCCTATGAAATGCGTAGCATTGCTATCCTCCTTAAAGTGTTGCAGAAGTGCTGGAATCAAGAGGGGTCAAGGAAATCACCCAAGATCATGGAATTAGTGAGAGCAGGTCTCTGGAGTCTAATTTATACACAGGTTGCACCGTGTCCTACACTGACTATTTCCATGAATTGTGTGTTCTATTAGTACACTGAATATCTGGTTATAACAAGTAGGAGATCTTAGTGTCATTTCCTACGGCATGGAATGCCAAAAGGGAAGGATTCAGCATGGGGAAAAAAGAACTAAGCGATTATTAAAATTTTATACTTGGGTAGTGCGAGATGGGTGTGTGAATTTTCCAGAAATAGAACATGGTCTGGGCTCTCACAATATTCATACTTCAGTAGAGAAGCAGGCAATCAAGCAACCACAATCTACCAGGATAAGTGCTATAAGTGATGTTCAGTGGCTTGTCGAGGAGGAAGTGTTAACCATTCTTGGGGGAGGTGGGAAGAAAAGGCGTCAACAAACACTTCCCATATGGTAAGATGGTTCCACAGATTCCTGAAGAACACGCACAAAGTCCTCAGGCAAAGAACAGCAAGTACAAAGACAAGGGGGAAAAATAGTTTGCAGGGGCTGAGGTTGCTCCATCTGGGAGCAAGGGGGAAGTGTGGCACGACACCAGGAAACCACAGGCAAGGTGTGCTGGGAGCAGATGTAGATCGGTTTAAAATCAGCGGCAGGGGAGGGAGGGGTTCAAGAGGATTTGCATTTTATGAAGAAAACGCTGGACTCGTCTTGGAGGACATATTGGAAAGGGGGCGGGAGGGCTTATTTTAGCCAAAGAGACTGTTTTGATGCTTGTTAGTATCTGGGAGTGAAGAAACGATTGTGAGGACATGGAAGAAACCTCTTGAAGTTTTATTCCACTTTTACCACATGGCTGGCATCATCCAATTCCTGATGTACCTAGCTAGCAACCCCCTCCCAACTATGATCACCTACACGCTCAGCATTTGAATGACTAAAAGGAAAAGAAATTCCTAATCAAGAATTAATAAATGAACTCATGCCACACTCTTCTATCAATGTATTGTTATGCGACATAGCAATTTCATTTGGAAGACTTTATTAACATGGAAACTTGGTACATACCTGTTCAAGCAAACTTTTTAACGTCCTCCAAGAGCTGAAATACAAGGCATTTTTAAGCCAAAGGCATATACCAATAAATCAATAATGACTCCAAATTTAATGAGAGAAATAATAACATATAATGGTACTTTGCTTTCAGACAAAGACAATAGACGATTACATGCATTTGACTATTTTGGCAAAACCTTAAAAACGGAGACTTTCGGAATGCCTCTCAATCCAAAATTATCTCCTGTAGGTTTTGGTGTGTCCTTTTGTTTTGGTGTTTTATTTTGTAAAGCTGTCTGAGATTTTCTTCATGAAAATTCTCTGTATTTGGTAATTTGAACTAGTGGTCATTTACTTTGAGCATGAAATCGTTTACTTAGGATTCTCCCCTTCTTTGCAGTTAGTTGAAATGAACAATACTTAGAGAAGAGAAGGGAGCTTTGGACAGTAAACTAGGTAAAGAGGGCATAGACATTTTGTGTCATGACTAACCCTGAGAGACAGGCAACGCATTCGCCAACTCATTCGCAGCTGCCTCGGAGAAGGACTTCAGGAATCAGGGATGTGCCTCGGGCACATTTGTCTGTCTAGAATCTGGCCTAACTAGCATCTTTTTCTTGTCCTCTGTGCCTACTTCAAATTGAAAACTAGTTAATTTATTTAAACTGGAGAGTCCCACATGATCTCATTTACCCCCAAATTAAAAAATCCATAATCGGATAGCATTCCCCAGATCTACAAGGAAGTCCTTCCTTGAGCTAATAAACCGTTGCCAGCCATTGTAAAAAGTCAGCAGCTGACAACCTGCACAGCTCTGCCACTCAGGATACCTCCAAAATACCAAAAGAGAAAGCCCATGTGTCAGTGTTAATTTATTAAATCAGAAGTAAAGCTATTTCTCCTGAATTAGAGCTATGGAACTGCAAATTGACAGTCCCTGAGGGGAGGATGAATAACCCAAGTTCACAGCAATAGTTAAAATTGCTGCCCGCAATACAATTCAACATCTTCCCCCAAAGAGCTGAATTCTTAAAATTTCATTTAACCACCTTCACCTTCACTCTGAAAGTGGTGTTTGCTCAGTAAATGAAAGTTAAAATTGAGCAGTGGTACCTTTTGCTTTCTTTTTTTTTTTTTAAAGGAGTTTGATTATAGTTTGTAATAATCTAAGGACTACAAGTCACAATTTTAAAGAGAGAAAGAGGGAGGGGGGGGAAATGTGCACCATCCATGCTGGTCAGTTTTCCCTTTGGAAATATCTGAGCTTATTCTGTGTCAAAGTCTATCTGTCCATGATGTTATTTTTAAACCTTGAAGAAGGAGGAAACCGATTGATCTTAAACGATTTCTAAAAACCTATTTTTCCCCCATACTTTGCCCATTATAAGCCACAGGGATCAACCTGCCCCCTGCTGATAAACTCCATAGTTTGAAAACACTAATCAAACAAGATAGTGAAATGATCAAAGTATAGTAGTCTGATTCCTCCATTCAGTGGACGACACATCTGTGAACTGGCGGAGAGCAGGAGATTTCAAATAAAGACTAAAAGAAATCTTTTAAAGCATTTCTTTTGTACTTGAAAATTTGTTCATTCTGAGCTATAAAAAAACAGGAGAGCTAAAAGCCTAATAAATTTCTTTGATCTGGACATGGCGAGTTCTTAAAGAGACAGTCTAAAGGCTGGCACACCGAAGGCCGTTCTCTGAAAATTCAAATCCAGCAAACTAGCCTCTCGCTTGCCGCTACCTCCTCCTCGCAGCCACAACATACCACATCTTCCATCCATTTGTGGAAGAAAAGAAACGATCAGAAATGACTAGAGTAAGACCTAAACCCACTCAGATATTTTGACCAAGGAAACAAGAATCTCTTATTTTTCTGTAGTCTCGGAGAAGGTGCCTCTCCCAGAGCCTCGCCCCAGTTGCTGAGATCATTGAGTATCAACAGATGGACTGTATGAACAGGCATCTAAACCTCAAATATTCACTGGTGGCAAGGTGAGACTTTACATTTGTGAAGTCACAGGTTTTAAAGGAAAGAGGAAGGGACTGAATGAATAGGTGCATTCAAGTTCATAAGAAGGCATTTAAACTCATTTATAAAAATTGAAATCCTGTCTACCCAAAGTATTACTGCAACTAGATTTGATTCATATTTTGTGTTCTTAAGTGTAAGGCATTGCTACACAAAGTGTGATCCACACACGAACCTCAATAGTTTTATCTGGGAACTTGTTAGAAATACTGGATTTCTTTTTTTTTTTTTTTTTTGAGTTGGAGTCTCACTCTGTCGCCCAGACTGGAGTGCAATGGCCGCTCCTGGCACAGCAGCCTTGACCTGCTGGGCTCCGGCAATCCTTCCGCCTCAGCCTTCCAAGTAGCTGGAACTACAGGAGCGAGCTACCACCCCTGGCTAGTTTTTTGATTTATTGTAGAGGTGAGGTCTCGCCAAGTTGCCCAGGCGGGTCTCGAACCCGCGGGCTCAGGAAATCCACTCATCCCGGCCTCCCAAAGTGCTGGGATTACAGGCTGAGCCACTGAGCCCAGCCAGAAATACTGGATTTCATGTATACTGAACCAAAGTTGGCATTTTAACAAGGTCCTGGGTGATGCATATATACATTAAACCCTGGACCATGCTTTTGAGAACTGCCAAAAGTTTTATTTATAACCCACGTGCTGAATTTATTAGTAAGCACACATGCTACAAAGGGCCTTAAAGGGGACTTTCTCTGGAATTCTGAACTAAAGAAGACCAGAAAATGGGAATTTTCAATAATATGTTTTCCTGAAACTATGTTCCCCTTGTATTTTTGCAGATCTCTCTCTCTCTCTTTCTCTCTGTGCATGTGCAGTTCTGCATTATATTTTTGTTTGCTTTTTTTATGCTCAGTTAAATTAACTTTACTCCAGTACCTTTATCAAAAATTTTCCTTTTCTAAAGTGTTTTTATATAAGGGATAAAAAGATAACCAACACATAGTCCACATCCTCAAGTTCATACAATATTTGCAGAAGACTAGATAAGCAGTGATTCAAAACAAATATATAGTTATTCTCCAGGGTACCAAGCATAAATTATAATATTTTAAAGAAAGAGAAGGGAAAGGAATTCAGTAGACGTGTTCTGGTAAATCAGAATACCTTCTCTGAGGAAACCACGACTTTCACTGAATACAGTTATGGTGAGGCTGTCAATTACATTCTTCCGATGTGAGCATAAGACTCAGGCAGGAAAATCCCAGGACTACACCCTCCACACTGATTGGACTAACCTGGACCAGTGATCCAGTAGAGTTCATCAGAAACTTCGCAAATGTTATAAGGACACAAATGGAAATCAAAGTGCTTGTTGGTTTGTTTACAAAAAAATGTCAGGGAGCCCGGAAGGTGTTAATCTAGGAAACACACACAAATAAACACATATACGTATGCATGCATATACACAGATAGATTTTACATATCTACAGATTAACAAATTGATGGATAGAAGAAATGGTAGGTAGGTAGAGGAATGGCTAGACAGATGATAGGTAGATAGCAGGTAGATAGATAAATAAATGAATAGGTGATAGATCTCCTAGAAATAAATTATTTTAGTTTGCCGAGGCTGCCATAACAAAGTAGTACAAACTAGGTGGCTTAAAAAACAAAAGTGTATTGCCTCAGAGTTTTAGAGTGTAAAAGTCCTAGACCAAGGTGTCAGGAAGAGTGTGTTCCTTCTGAATGGGTAAGGAAAAATATGGTTCATGTCAGTTTCTGAGCTCTAGTGCTTTCCTAGCAGTCTTTAGAGTTCCTTGGCTTATAGCTCCCTGCCTTCATTCTCACATGGTATTCTTTCTGTGTTGATGACTTGGTGTCCAAACTTCCCCTTTAGAAGGATGTTATTCATATCAAATTGGTTGCCCGCCCTACTAATCTTATCTTATGATCTTATCTTAACAAATCTTATTTGCAATTATTTCCAAATGAAGTCACTTTCTGAGGTACAAGGGGTTAGGACTTGAACATGAATTTTAGCAGACACAATTCAACTCATAATGTATATATCTCTTTGTCTCAAAAATATATGCAAATGTTTGTTGTTACATATATTTATTTGCAATAATACAAGTATCCAGCAACATAGCCAATTAGAGAGACCAAGAGACGTAGAGGAGCAACTCTAGAGACATCATTGGAGACTTTGGGTCTAGACGTCCCTGGACTAAAATCTATTCCTGCAAGTGACTGAGATATCAAATTCCCTCTTACATGATGTAGTGTGACCGTGATTTATATAATTTAGAACCTGAAAATTCCTGATTATCCTCAGAACTAACATTAACTGAGAAGTCTTTATGTAAGATGCAAGAGGAGTGTGACTTGGCCTGTTAAGTGTATTAGTAATTTAATCCCAAGAATGCCTCTACAATACAAATATTGTTATCTTCATTTTATAGAGAAGAAAATCAAAGCTGAGAGATTAAATAGGTTTCACTTATTTAATTAAATTATTCAGACCAGAACTGAAATCCCATTTCTTTTTATGTTGTCTATATCTGTGTCACCTTGAATAGTTCGACATATAAAAACAAAAATTTACTACTAAAAAAACCTAAGGAACAAGAGAGAAAATGCAGGCAGCTAGTTTAGAAAAGTCTTCAGCCAGGTTTCTAAATGAGGAGGGGGTAGCAGAATTTCAAAAAGTCAAGAATGTTCCAAGAAAAGATGATTGCATGAATAATGGCTTAGTAGTCCTAAAATTTGGACATATTTAGGAAGTAATGCAAAACGTGTTTTGAATAGGACCTAAATAGATAGAATTGGGAAACCAGACTTGACAGACCTAATTGATACCATATTGTATATCTCTAATTCCTATGTGTTTAGTTTGGATTTAATTTATTAGGCAATGGTGATTCATTGAAAATTCTTGGGCTAAGTCATGAACTGATGAGAATTTCAATTTAAAGTGATTGATTTAGTTAAGAGTGTGGTTTGGATACAAGTAGGAAGAGATAGAATACTCCGTATTCACAGAGAGAACAATTTTAATAGTCTGGATAATTCATCTTAAATATTTTAATGCTATATACTAAATATTTTAAAATATTTTAAAACTCTAAGTAAGCTATACTGATTGACAGGCAGTTAGATTGATTTGTTGGAGTTTTATTTATTCTAGCATCATTTTCATAATTTTTGAAATACCAAAAAATGTGCATAAAACAACAAAGAAATCAAATTAATGAAACTAAAAAACAAGAATATGAAAAAGTTTAGATCATAGTTGCTTCTAACACAGAAAATATGTAACCTGTCATTTATTCTAGCACCATTTTTATAATTTTTGAAATAGCAAAAAATGTTCATAAAACAACAAAGAAATTGAATTAGTACAACTAAAAAATAAGAATATGAAAAAGTTTAGATCATAGCTGCTTCTAATAACAGACAACCTGTAACTTTTCCTTGACAATCCATTCACTCCAACGTAAGATGTATAAGAAGTTCTCAGAATATCAGTGTTCTAGGATGGGAGGGGCTCAAAGTAGAAAACAATGGGCTTGAACTAGGAGAGTGGTGAGCAGAATAAAAATGAGGGAGATATTTGGGGCAATTCAAGAGGAAGACAGATTCGTGCAGTGGTTCTCAGAATGAGGTTCCTGGACAGCTGCAACAGCATCTCATTGGAAGTAGTTGGAAATGCATATTTTTGGACTCTATGCGAGACTACTGACAAAAAATAACTTGGAAAATGGGCCCAACCGCCGGTGTTTTCGTAAGCCCTTCCTGTAATTCTGGTGTCCTTTACAGTTTGAGAGTCACTACCAGCAACTGGTTAAACTCTGGGCTTGAACTCATGATTCTTTTACTAACTGGGATTTTAGGCAGGTCATTAATATTGGGTAAGCTTCCAATTCTCCATCTGTGAAAGAGTTTTCACATAAGAGGATTGATGTGATAACTGTATAAGATTGTTCATGAAATGTGTTTAGTACAGCACCCGGCAGGCAGTAAACACCAAACAATAGTACATTTGTTAAGAAGTGGTGATTACATAGAGAGTGCTAGGGTTAAGAAATTACCAAGGTGAATTTCTGCTCCGCCTTTCTGGTTATGAGAACACTGGTAAGCCAATATGAAATGTGATATTCCAGAATAAAGCACAAGAATGTACTTACCACTTCAAAATTCCTAGTTGCAACCAACAGTACGACCTTGGGCCACTTGGTTAATTTGGTCCAATCTAGTCCTTCATTTCCTCAACCATAAAATGCTGTGAGTGAGCTCAATGGTGTCTAAGATATTTTTCAACTCTACTTTCCATGATGTCTTTCAGTTATCACTAAGGCTATCAATCAATCAATTAACCATTAGATTTAAAGTATTGTGGTCAAGGAGGTAGAGAATACAAGTATTATAGAATACATAACCCCTGACGTTACAATAGACTTGGAATATGTGAGTGAATAACTCACTAATCCTAAAGACTGTGTGTGGCATTTCATGGGACTGACAAAAAATATATATATATATACACAGGGGCAAAGAACAAATAAAGGCTGTGTAATTTAAATTCATGACTATTAATTTTAAGTGGGTCCTTATGTCTACCCAGAATTCCTATATTTCTCTAGGACAGTCATTTTACCACAGCTTCAGTGACTTTCTAGGGCCTGCTACACACTCATGAAATCTCTATCAGTCCTTTAACTCTTTCCTTGCTGACAGCCATGTTTCTTAATTTCGGTAAAGATAAAGGCACACTAAGAAGAGAACTTTTGTAAACTCTCACCAACACATCTTCAGACCATTCTGCCCATATAGGTTGCCTTCCCTTCTGTTAAGATGTTCGAATGAATGAACTCTCCATCTTTTTTTTTCTTGTTCTTTTTCTTTTTGATTAGAAAACATAGTTTATTTAGAAAGTAAATTAAAGAAAGAAAGAAGAGGTTCACCTCTCCAAGGTAGGGGAGGGGGCCAAAGCTCAAGAAAACATGACCTCGCCATAGTTCAAAGAGCACATGGTCACACCATAGCTCCACAAAGCAATGATGATGATAGTCTGGCTATGGCCACAATGGCCTGGCAATGGCCATTTTTTTTCTTTTTGTATACTGGTTCCACCCCTCCTTTCCTACTCAATGACATCACTCCAATAATTGTCACCTTTTACTGTTATCTTGTCACATTTTCCCTCACTACTGAACATATCCATTCAGCGTACAACCATGATATTCTTTTTCTCTCTTAATAAATTTGTCTCTTGACCCATTTCCCCTCCAGTGAACATCCAGTTTCACTGCTTTCATTCTCTCGAAAACTCCTCAAAGTAATTACCTAGTCATCAAATCTGCAACTGATCCTCTCACATCCTCTTGAACTCACTCCAGTCAGTCACTTGGTGCCCACAAATACAAAGACTGCTCTTGTCAAGACCGTCAGTGGCTTTCACGTTGCTAAATCAGATGGTCAATTGTCAATCCACATTTTACTTAAACTACAGCAACTTCTAACAAGATTGTTCACTCTCTTACATTGGAAATATTTTCTTCACTTGGTTTTTAGGTCTGGTTATGCCTGTCTCCTTCTAAATTACTGGTAGCTGTTTTTTGTGTCATGTTTGCTAGATTAACTTCATCCAGTCAGTCTCCTGGAGTTGTGTTTCTTCAGTATTTGGGTTATTTCTCTGTTGGAAATCATGCTTAGGCAGTGCCATATATTCTCATAAATTTCAACACTATCTATATTCTCATTATTTCCAAATGTTTGTCTCCAGTAAAGAATCATTCTCTGAACTCAGGACTTATATATTCAACATCTCCATTTGAAGATCTAATAAGCATCACAGATCTAAATTGTCAAAAACGCTTGGTTTTTCTCATTGACAAACTTGCTTCTTCTCAAAAAACAATAACCATCACCATCTTTTTGTTGCTTCAGCCAAAAACCTTGAGGTTCTTTTGTACTCCTCTTATTCATTTGCAGACAACAGCTAAGCCATCAGCTACTCCTGCAGATTTTACCATCAAAATATACCTACAATGATTCCATATTTCATCTCCACTGCTACTGCCTTTGGCTAGGACATTATCACCTGTCACCTGTTTATGTTAATAGCTTTTTTGTTGGTCTTCCTACCTCTACCCGGCCAGTGAAAGTCTTCTCTCAGTGTATCATCCAGGGAGATGATAGCAGCACACCTCTGTTTAAATCCTTCCCTGGCTCCCTACCTCACTCACAATAAAAGTCAGCAATCTGTATCATTATCTCTGATGTCCTCACTCTTTGCCATGCAAAATGAGATCCTCAACCAACATCATATCTACAACAACAGGTCAACGACATCACATCAGTAAACATGCAGCATCTCAGACACTTGTGAGAACTTCTGAATTTAAATCTGCATTTTAAAAAATTTCCAGTTGTTTCTATGCACATTGACGTTTGGGAAATACTGCCATGAATGCTCTATCCAACCCTCTTCACTCAGAATTCACTTTCTATTACTTTCCCACACCACTTGCCCTCTTCCAGACACTGTGATTTCGTTGCTAATCCGTGACTATATTAGGACTTCTAAAAACTATATATAGGGACCTTTTAACTTGCTGTTGGCATAGACCTCAGTGTCTGTTCAACAGTCATTGAGTGGAAACTGCCAGCAATCATTACAAGTGAGTTAAGAAGCAGATCATTCCCTAGTCAGGACTTGAGAAGGCTGAACATAGTTGAAATCTTCAATTTTACCTTGGTCCAGTACTCTAACTCACAGGACCCAGCTAAACTCAGTCTAAAATTCATAATCCAAATAAACTGTGATATAATTAATATGTATTACTTTAAGTCACTAAGTTTTGTGGTAATTTGTTATAATGCAATAGATGACCAAGACAGATATTACAAGCTGAGTTCTGCTTCTAGAAAATTCATGACTCAATCAATTAATATCCTTTTTATCTTTTAATAAGAGTGTGATGAAGCTATAAAGGAAACATCCACTGCATCTCTTGCTCTCAGGATTCTTTCCCTTTAATTAAGTTGATAAGAATGATATCGTAAGCCATTAAAAAAAAAGCCAATAGATTTGCATAACCAAGTGCTAAGACGGTAATGCAAACCAACAGTATGGTCAGAGTAGAGCAAAAGAAAGAGCAAGATTAATGAGGTCTGCCAAACCTACTCTGGATTAGTATGACCTGAACTTTTCTTAAAGGATGAGTAAGATTATATGTAAATTTGTATACTCTCTAAAGGAGACAAAGCAACCCAAAATATTGTGTTATAATTCATTTTTCAACATCTTGATTGTATCAGAAATCACAGTTTGTTTCCTACATGTTTCTGTCTGTCAATTCCTATGAAAAGATTCTTTATTATCTTTCTAAAAATCATTTTTATCGAGTTTCTCTTTTGTCAAGTTCCTTCTTGTTAAATGACTATACCTTCCCATTCCCCAGAGAATATAACATACAAGTAAAACAACAGTTATAGAATCTTTAAGAGCTGGAAAAACTAAATGGGTGGAGTAGAAATCCACAGAGCAGACTAATTTGCAACTGCTTGCTTTCTTGTCATTGCACTTGTTAAGTGACCTTTAATTTGACCTACAGGCATTAATAAACTCAAGAATAGCAATGGGGCATGAATGTTGATTCCCAGTTCAGCAGACAATGTTTATCGACTTTTTTTCAGAATATATTAAATTAGTTGTCATTTGAATTTTTGGAATAAATTAAATATTTCCATACTTGCGTTATGGTAATTTATGCAAGACAAAAATGTTCTTATGTTGTAGCCCTAAAGAAATGCATTGAAATAAATTACTTCACTTTTCGATGCTAAAAGTTGACTCAGGTGAACTACATTCAATACCTTTTTGGGGGGATGTGAAACAGGCAGAGATAAAGGTATACTTTGAAGCTAATTTGAATCAAGCCATCAACCATGCATTTATTGTGCCCAGTATATGCAAACCCCTGCCGGAAGAGCAGGATTTACAAAGTATATAATGCGGCTATTCAGAAGGTATCTTTCTTTAGAAAATTAACATGTATGGTGTGTCATAAATTTAAACAAAATACATATTCATTAAGTACCAGGAAGAAAATAAATCACCTGTAATCATACCATCTAAAGTAGAGTACTGGTTCTCAAACTTGAGAGCTCAACATAATCATCTCAAAGGCTCATTGAAACACAGATTGTTGGGCCCACTCCCAGAGTTTCTGATTCAATAGAAATAATTTGTGTTTCTAACAAGTTCCCAGGTAACACTGATGCTGCGTGTTCACACTCTGAGAACCACAGATCTTGAGGATTCAGGTTTAGTATTTTGGCATGTACTTTCCAGGGTGTTTTTTTTTTTTTTATCTGAAATATAAAATGCATACCTACAACACCTCACACTAACACATAGTCACACACACACAAACACAGCATAAACAATAACATTTTTATATGTTGTTTTAAAACAAATTTTTCACTTAACATGATATCACCAACCCTACCCCCATGTTACTTCATGTATGTTCTTGTCTGTTTAAACACAATTATTATTAAAGCCTGTTCAAATGATAAAATTTGTCTACCTGCAACATTTGCCACATAGATGTTTTTCCTCACCCCCTGCCCAGTGTCATGGGTATACAGAGAGACCTCAACTTCAAGGGGAACTTTTCAGAAGGCTTTGATTTTTGTGCTCAGGACAGGGCAGAGCATGCTGAGAATATACTCCTGCCCACATCCAGGACAGTTGTCTGAACAATGATGATTTTTGGAGATAAAAATTTAGCCACAAAAATGCCTAGCCGACAGAACAGAATATGATAAGTTCATTTTAATGCTATGAAATTAGGACTATGTGAATGTACAGAGAAAGGTGAAGAAAAATGAAGAGGTTTCCCAGAGGGGATGCAAGTCTTATCAAGTCTCCAAAGGCCTTAGATGCCCTGGTATCTGTCTTGGATGAAACCCATTGTTAAGTCTTTCTTTGGATTCCATGAGATCCCCAAACTCATAATAAATCTTTTTCTTGAGGGTAGTAAAATCTTAATTACATTTCTGATTTTGGTAACTAAAGTCCACTAAGACAGTGACATTAGAGCTGTAAGGGTTGGAAGACACAACAAAAATTAATTGCTGCTTGTTTTTAGAATATGTTTCCTTACGAATTTCAAAACATGGAAGTTAGAACTCCCTGGGAAACAGAGCTTAAGAGAAAAATTCAGAAGCGATGCATATCTCAGCTATGTTTTGTGGCTACTCTTTAAGTTTGTTATTCTATAAAATAATTACTTTAGAATGATCATTTTAAGCACCCTACAAAAACATTTCACTAACCGATGAGCACATATAATTATTGACACTTAAAATAAATAAACAAAATCAACTCTTAAGAAACACAAGTGGTCTCATTAGAAAACAGAAATGACTGTTGAAATGGCCATTATAAGAAAAATAAAGTTGATCTTTTCTCTTAGGAGTATGTGAAGTATTCCAAATTCAAATAATTTTTTTTGCAAAATATTCATCATCTTAATTGTTTTTGTTATTGCATTCAAACAGAAGTTTATTTAAAATGGTCTCTATTTCCATAGTGAAGGATGTTATGCTGTAAAAATAATTTCTCCACTCAGGCTGGTTAACTTCTCTTTCTAAATAGAGCACAAGAGGGATTTGCAAAAACATAAATCACCAAAGCAGTAACTTATTTCTGTCTTTTTACCTGACATCAAATCCACTGTGAGAAAGACAAAAAGAGGTAGATGGATTTTGATGACACTGAATTTATGAGTAAAATTATAAAAACCTAAACTACTATACTTGACAGATGATTCATTTCCACGAATATTACATGCCTTTCAAAAAAGCAACATTCAACAACACATCAAAAGAGTAGGTACTAATACTCTTGGAGAGAGAGAGAGAGAGAGAGAGAGAGAGAGAGAGAGAGAGAGTGTGTGTGTGTCTGTGTGTGTGTGTCCACGTTCATGTAAAACTAAGCCATCCAGGTGAAATCTTAGTAATGAAGAAAAATGTTCAGTGATTATTGGACTTCTACTCCTACTGAATACAACAATAATCTACAAAATTTTCTTAATAGCATTCTTATAAAAGTTCCTTTAGGTTTAAATACAATTCAACAAGGTTATATGCTCCACATAATAAATGATTTTAAATGACCAGAAGACGTATAAGATTCGGGGCCAATTTTAAAACACCATAGTTTTAAACCAATATTTTAGTTCATGCACCATAGTTAGAGATATTTTTATTTCTTACTTACTTTGCATTTCATTAAACCCTTCCTGTTTCCCAGATTGGGGTGGGGAGAGCCTTCAAGAACAAATTAAAATAGCTACATAAATGTGGTAAATACTAATTACAACACTTGGTTGTTCAAAGACAAGAGGACAATTAAAACATCAAAATTATGTCTATTTAAAAATTATTTTAATAATCACCATTTATTTGACAAACTAGCATAACCTGTGTATTGCCTAGTGATAACGGTGAGACATTAAATAGAAAAAAATGTGTCATATCAATGAAACTAATTGAAAGTGAAGAGATGGAAAATTTTAATTAACTTTCTGAACTGGCTTTGTCTCTGTCAATTACCTAAATTACACCATAGAAACATGGGCAAAAATCTATATTCAAGTGTAGACCAAAGGGCTGTGAGACAATTCTGTAATGGGCAAGAAGTAAATTATTTCAACTGTATATTAAATAAACATATATATGTATAAAATTAATAAAAATCCAGAATAAATGAAGGAGGAAATATATATAAGGTACTATGAAAGTGATGGCAGCCTCCTGAAATAAGCCCAGGATGGCCCGATTGGCACATGGACGTTAATTGGCTGAGTGGCAAATCAATTTCTTCCTTTCATTTTTGTTGACTGGAGAAATATAGGTCACAGTTGACATGCAATGACTAAGTGGGTATATAGTTGATTTTTAGTTTTCATTTTTTTAATAAGTAGGAATCACAGAAGTGTTTGAATATAATTAGCAGCCTTAACATATTTGTAAAATAAAACCAATAGTTTTTGCCTTTTGTACTATGTGGGGGGTGTCCTACAGATTATATTTAAATGATGTTTTCTAAAAATCAGTTGAAAACAAAAACATTTATGTGTTAGAAGGTGTTCTCAAATATTGGAAATCACAAAAACATTATTTTACAAAAATATGACTCAATTTTCCAAAATAGTTGACATTCTACATGTATGGAACTGAATGAAGATATGATTGTACTTCAGATAGTAAGCTTCCATCCTACCCAACATAAAAGATTCTACTATATCTAGAGTATAGGCAACTCCCCTCCTTAATTTTGTTTAAACTAAAATTAAACTTAAAATTAATTTATAATGTAGCTGCTCTTATAACTGCCTTAATGGTTTTGTCCTATTTCTGAAACTGATCTGTGTTATAAGTGTCTTATTTGAGATTATCTAAAAATTAAATTAGATAAGGAAAAGTGGCCATCTTAAGGATCAAATAAGAATGAGATATTATTTTGGTTTTTTACATATCAGAATTTCGATTGAACTATCAAAACTAATGCTTGAATATATTCCACAGAATGCTTTCTAGGTGAGACAGAGAGGGAATGTGCCTATAATTGATATTTTCAAAACTCAGATATAGTTTTTCAACAATTAAGATGATTATGGCTGAGCAGGGTAGCTCACACCTATAATTCCAGCACTTTGGTGGGTCAAGGCAGGAGGACTCCCTGAGGTCAAGAGTTAGAGACTAGCCTGGGCAACATGGAGATACCCTATTAAAATTTTTTAAAACATTAACCAGGTGTAGTGAGGCACAACTGCAATCCTAGCTATGCAGAACGCTGAGGCAGGAGGACCACTGGAACCCAGGACTTCAAGCCTGTAGTGAACGATGATCATGACCAACAGAGCTAGACTCTGTCTTGCCAATTTTTTTGAAAAAATTTAAAAAGACAAAGATTATGATGCCCTTTAAAAAATATAATGCTTAAAAAACATTTATGCGGAAAATTCCCATATAATGGTGCTACTATTTCTGCAGAGCCAAAGAAAGGATTTTCTGTATATAGAAACAACACTTGGAACATCCTAGCTTTGCTCAGGAAGAAATGCGTCACAAAATCACCAAAGATCTGATTAGACAATAATGACTTGCTGATTTGGCAACTCTTGAGACTTCAAAGTTATAGAAACACATAGCACCGGACTTAGAGTTATCCAAATGAGTGAGAGCTACTCCGTTCCACATCTAATTTGGGCTAAGGGCTTTCAGATATAATTCTGAGCAAAGTCTGGATATCTGTGAACAAAATACCCACCCCATCAGGGGGAACCCTAGAAGGGTGATAATGGTGACTCTGACAGCTCAAGACGTGCTGGAGATATTTCAGCTTCTGAATCCTGTAGCTATGTCTCTCCCTGCTTTGCAGCTGTTGGGCAGTGATGGTTACTGGGCAGAAACAGTTTTCCTTCCTTGTTTTCATTTGTTTGTGCCGTTAAATCTGTTTTGTATAGAAACACTGATGAGTAGTTGTTATGAACTCAAGCATGACCCTTCAATGCATATGCTGAATCCTAACCCCCAAAGAGATTACATGTGGAAATAGAGCACTATAAGCAGATAACAAGAATTAGATGAGGTCATAAGGGTGGGGTTCTGAACCAATAGTAACTTGGTAACCTAGGAAGAGAAAGAGATGTCAGATCTCTTTCTTTCTCTCCTCCATTCCCCTCTCTCTGCACACACAGGAAAATCCACACGAGAACACAGCATGACGGTGGTGGATAAGCCGGGGCGAAGGTCCTCGCCAGGCTCCAACTCTGCAAACACCTTGATCGTGAACTTCCAGTCTCCAGAACGGTGAGAAAATAAATTTGTGTTGTTTAGACCAGCCAGCCGGTGGTATGCTATTATGGAAGTCACAGTAGAGTAATGCAGGGGTGTACTCGTTTTCTTTCCCTGAATCTAAAGTATCCAATAATTTAGTGCATGGATTAGCACATCTAGCAAATCTTTTATACCCGGAACTGAAAAAATCCTGGATATATCTGACATCCATGATTAAACCATGACTCCACGTGTATTAAAGATGATCCTTAAAAAGTTACACTATATATAACTTGTTCAATTATATATAAAAATAATAGAAACCTTTCTTATCAGGAAAAAAATACAAGATTAATATGACTAATGTGTAGCATTGTAGTAGCACCAAAAAAACCCCAACCAAACAAACAACCAAAGAAGTAATGTACTATCAGGTCTGGATAATATTTCAGATAGTAGGTTCCCCTCCTGCTCCAACATAGAAGATTCTACTATATCTGGAGTATAGACAACTCCCCTCCCCCATTATTTAAACTGAATAAACTATAATTTTAGTAAATCAAGCAAAGAGCTAATCAAGTTTTGATTTGCTAATTACTTCTCAATTTGATTAGAGCTGGCAGTTCATCATCTCTGGAAATTTAAAGTCAATCTTTCACTCACATTTTCAAATCAAGACTTCAACGTGAAACAAAATTGAGGATATAGCATAAAAGTTCTTTGTGTTATAACAAATAATTAATGTCTACTTGTTGCTACAATTTTGACAATAAAGAAAATTTTTTCTTAGATGCTTCATCAAGTTGAATGAGGCGTGCAGTATACCACCTTGTGCTGGAGAATACAAAAAGAAAAAAAGCAAGCCCGTTTTATGCCGTTTTGTGAAGCAGCCCACATTAAGCCAAGAAGCATACATGCTACATTAAACAAGCACAATATAATTCAAAATCACAATTCCATTTTTATGGTCAACAGTAGTTTGCAGAAGAAATACCTGCCAAGAAACTGAACCATGAACCATCAATATTATAATTGTTTTTCCAATTAAAACTAGTCTTTTACAACATATTTAAGAATTATTAATATACCTAAGATAATATCTCCTTGAAAAATATGCCACGGTAGGAAAAAGAATGTCACAGTCATTTAAATTCAACAAGAGAAAACATTAGGATGAAACACTGTGAAAAAGAAAGTAAGGCAGATGAGTTGGTTTTCATTTCAGGGAAAAATGTCTTTCACAGTCATTTCCCAAATACTATATTTAAATTGCACTCTGTAACAAAGTTTCTTCTATCTTTGCCACTTTCTGCTCCTGTTACAATTATACAACTTGAACTTACTCGACCGTACTACACTGAATAATGAATCATCTTTTCTATGATGTATTTCATTATTACTACTGTCTCAATAATAGTATTTCCTAGCAGTATCATCACAGGTAAAGTCATATAAAAGTTTGGATGATTATCTTGTAAAGTAAGGTTATCTGAGCAAATAATAGACATGTAATTTTTTTCCTAAAAATATTACCATCATAATTGATTAAATCTTAAGTTTTTCTCGTATTCATCTAATGTTAACAAAAAATGATAAGTTGCCTTTACTAGTTTTTCTAAACTTCCCATTCTATTCTTCCTCCTTGCTGAAGTTAATATTTTTTATTTACTTCAATTTTTAGTTTTTTATTGTATTGTTTTCTCCATATAATACTTTAATATTTTAACTACAACAAATCAGCACTTCTTAGGTTTATAGTTCAAATAATATCTTTATTGTATCAGATTTGGCTTTATTCCGTAGTTTATCTTTGAATGAATTCCCTGAATATCCTTATTTTACCAAAAATTAGGAACAATATTAAAAACGCTGTCCATCTAAGTATGAGGAGACACCCTCCACAGGACTCTGAAATGCCAACAGTAGTGGCCTTCCATTAATCTCTGGCAAATGCATGAATGACTTTCTCTTTCTCTCTCCCTCTTTTTAATGTATCAGTTTCCATCTGAGCCCTGTGAAGTGGATTTTGGAGTTCCATTATGAAGGTCAAAGAGATGGAAAGCCCCAGAGCTATAGCAAGTGCACTCACTTTATTTATGCCTATATGTCATAACTGATATCCCTGTTCCTCAGAGGTTTAAAGGAAAAACATTCCTTAAGGTATTAGATATAATTTTGCTAGATATTAACCCCTAGCTCCTTCTCTCTCTTCAAACAATAGAATTTTGGGAAAAAGCAACTTTTCAGGACTTAGGATCAACTCTGTTTCAATTGATGTTAGTCTTGTTTAAAAATGTCTAGCTCTAATTATTCCCTCCACATGAAAATCATGCTATTAGGGAACTTATTCTGGAAGCCAATATATTAAGGCATTTTCTCATTGTAGTTCTATGTGTTTTGTAATGCTAGAGATGTTTGTACGGTGCAGAAAAAAAAGTCTTCTATAACGGATGGTTAACTGAATTGGAAAAACACCATGTTCAATTACTAGTTTATTTTTTTGAAAAAGATGAAGAAGCAATAGCCTTCAGCGTGAGAAGCTGGAATGCAGTAATGCAGTACATTAAAACGATAACGTGTTCCTGACATTTAATGCAGTGGTGGAAGTTTTAATTGAAATTCTAACATGCTCTGAGTTGTAACGTTGACCTTTAGTAGACCTAGTAGATGGAGAGAGGGCTCTGATCCGAGGGTAATCATTTGGATTGACTGGCCAAATGATATTTAGTTGGGTTTGGAATGTAAGTGTAACAGAATATAGATTAGACAAAGATGAAGGTGGTATAAATCCACCTTCTAAAGCCAAGTAGAAATCAGAGATGTCCTTAAATTTCAGGATGTTCATTCATCACCATGCCAAAATCTTGGTTGAGACCTTAATCATCATTCTACTGAATTTCTGCAACAAAATCTAAACTAATCCTTTGCCGATAGTACCTTTCACTAATTTATCCTCTAAAGTGCTATCAGAATGATCTTTTACCTGACTTGGGTTGCCTCTGCTGATACCTTGCTACCTCTAGGAAAACATCCAGTTTCTGTACTATGGTACCTGGGTCCCCTCACAACCTGGCTCCAATCTCTTTGCCCAGCCATCCAGTCCCAGGCTCCTGACACACCAAACCTCTTGCTGTTCTCTAAAAATGTCAAGCTCTCTTGTACCATGTAGCTGCCATACTGATGCATAAAACACTGACTTCTCCTCTCTAGCCTGGAGAATACCTGATTATGAGCTGAGTATCAGCTAAACGTCATCTCTTCTACAGAAACATTACAGATGGCTCCCATAATATATTTTCCCATAATATTAAAAAAAAATCACACTTTTGAAGTTTGAACTTAATTATACAAGGGTAAGTAAGCTTGGAATCACTTTTAAAAGCAAAGATTGTACTTTATTCATTCATTCAGCAATATTTGAAAAATCCGCAATCAGTACAAGACTATAATTAGTGGTGCAAATTTTAAAATAAGATTTTAAATATGCAGTCTAGTAGAAGGAAAATAGAGAAATATACAGATGACCACAATACTTGGTGATAAGAACTATGGTAATGAAATGCATAGGGTAGTGTGACAGTACAAGGCATTGAGAAAAAAAGTCCTCCCAGAACAGCTGACATACCACCCAGCACTCTGTCAGACAAGCGTTGAATTAACAAATAAATAAACTAATTTCTATTTGATGTCAAAGGTCTTGCCTTCTCAAGTTTTCAGATCATAAAGAGATTGGGAGTTAAGGGAGAAGATTCTCCTTTCAATAATTTATCCTTCTTTTCCTGTCATTTTTTCTGCGTCCACTTTTGAGTTACTAGGAACCCTGTACACCCCACCATATTTCTGTGATTTAGGGTCCTGAGACTCTGTATCCTCCCTGAAACCTTCTTCCTTTTTAAAGGCACCATTTGCCTCTATCAAAATCTGTCCTCCAAATACATCAGAAAAAACTGGCTCATTCCAAATTATCAATAAAATAATATAGGAATATGTCTTTTAATTAGAAGCCAAATTAGAAAGCAAATGAAACGTATTGGCAGTTTCCAGAAAATACAAAAACAGAGAAACACATACAGACACCATAAAAAAAAAAACGGTAAGACAAACCTTGGATGTGGAACGCTCTATAAGTTAACTGAATATAATATTTGAAAAAGTCAATGGCATGTGGTAGCGAAATGTTTCTTGAGTCAACTCCTTTTCCTTTATCTGTTAAAGATTGGTCCTCAATTTCATGTGTAGTATCACATTTTAGAGAAAACATGTAAGTATATTGTACAATGCAACGTTTAGGTAACAATGATGCATAACTCTCTCTTCCAAAAGCTTGAATGATTATAAACTTTTAAAACACATCTCTATTTGTGAATACTTTAAGGACATGCACCTGTTGCCATTTATCATATTGCAATAGACTTCAAAGTGGACAACTGAGAGAAACTGATTTGTAACATCTTTGATTCATCACAACTTTAAAAAGAAAACTATAGAATTACTTTCAAACATTTAATGAACATAAAATAAATTTTGGTTATTATTTACCTCTTGTCATAAATTTTATCCATAAATGTAAAATAATCTTACTTCACCTTTGGAGTAAGTTTTTCTTGCAATAAAAAAAGCTCTGGTTTACCATTTACAATAATTTACTCTGTAATTTTTAAAATCATAAATTATGTGTTTTAACAAATGTTCTACTTTTCTCTGCTTGTTAGAAAAAAACCTTTCTAAATTTACATCGGGGAACATATCTTGGAAAGTACTACAGAAAAACTCCTCTAATGTCAGTCTGTTATGCACTTTTCATATGCATGATATACTTTAAGATTAATAAAAGACAAATAAAAGAAATATTGACCTTTGGATAGAAATTTAAAAAAACTTTCAGGGAGCGAAAATATGTATGAGATAATTAAGGTACTTAAAATAAAATTTAGAGCATTTTCAAAGTTAATATATTTCAAAAAATAACCTTAGTAAAAAAGAAGATAGAAAATATTAACAGTAAAGATGCCCTGGAATACATTCTCTGTGTTAAATATAGCATAAGTATATTTGATATGGTATAAATTTAAAACATTGACATTTTGTGAATTTTTAGAAATGTAACTTATAACTAGTTCTACTGTAACATACACAAACTCTGTTAAAAAATGCCTCTTGTCCTAAAAATTATAACTTTGGCTAAAAAGCAAACATTCAATGTTTGAAAATATACTTTGAATATTTCCATAACTTTAGTTATATTTATCTTAGTAGATATTTATTTGGTAGAAGAGTTTAGAAAATATATAAATAAAATATAATTTTGGAAAATGTCCAGAATTATAGCAAATTTCTTTATTCATAATATAAAACTCCTTCAGTGTGCTTTGAAATTCATGTGTTTTATATAGATGTTTAAATTATAGCTTTCCCTGAAAAGTGAAATATTCTAAAGAATATTCTGTCTGGCTTAATTTTAGTGTTCAGGAGACATCTGTAATATCTACATATTTAATTAAGAGATAATAATGATGGACGTAAATCAACATTTACTGAACAATCCTGATGTATTAAGGACATTTCTGCTTGAAAAGGTCATGTTTTTGTAACAGGAATTGTACTCTTTAGAAATGTTATTTATAAGATTATATACCCTTGTGTTTATATATGGGATCCACAAAATATAGCATAAAAAACAAGACTGTGGGAAGCTTTGATGCTTTTGATCAGACTGAATTCTTGTTGTCTAGGAGCTTTGATATGGCCATATTTTCACTTAGAAGCTTCTGATAAATTTGTTTTCCCCTATGTATTATTTTTTCCTGGAGGGAAGCAGTCTTGAACAGTAGGAAGATCATGAGTTTTGAAATAGTAAAACATGCATTTAAGTTCTGTTGCATTCACTAACTAGGTGCTCTTGGATAAGTTATTGTCCTTTTTGGATAGTTTGCTTTTTCTTCTGAAAAGCAATGAGTTAATAAGTTTTTCCCGAGGTTTCTATGAAAATTGAATGCCAAAGAAATAGTTTGACACCTAGGATATATTAAATGCCAAAAATATTTCACTTAAATTAAGGAGTAATTTTAATTGTTATTAAAGCATAGTGTATGCCATGCACTTACATATCAACCAAGGATTTATCTTTACATTTCTCCATTTTAGAAAAAATATAATCTTTATAAACACGGATGCATGTTTTAGTGAAAAAAGACTCCATATGATTAAGTCATTTCCAGGTAATTTACACTAAAATTGTACCAAAAAAGGCAGAATCTCATGTTATCATTTAGCTTTCAGGATACTAGCTGGTTTTTCTGCCTATTAAAAAAATTACAGTGGACTATACTAGGCATTCAACAACTATCTACTTAATGAACTAATAAATACAGTCATGTGTTGCTTAGTGACAAGAATATATTCTGAGCTGAGTTTCTTTAGGGGTTTTGTTGTTGTGTGAGCATCACAGTGTGCACTTACACAAACCTAGATGGTACAACCTACTTACAACTCTGCTACATAGAGTAGACTTTTGCTCCCAGACCAGAAACCTGTACCATGCATGTTACCGTACTATAGGCAGTTGTAATACAATGGCCAGTAGTTGGGTATCTAGACAATCCTAAACATAGAAAAGGTAGAGTAAAAGTATGGTATAAAAGATGAAAAATACTACACCTGTATAAATCATTTACCAAAATGGAACTTGTGGGACTAGAAGTTGTTTTGGGAGAGTCAGTGAGTGGTGCATGAACTTTGAAGGCCTAGGACATTACTGTTTGCTACTGTAGGCCTTATAAACACTGCACTCAGGCTACACTCAATTTATGCTTAAACATTTTCTTTCTTTAATAATTTATTAGCTTATTGTAACTTGACTTTTAAATTATTTTAATTTTTTTGAACTTCACTATTTTGTACGGACAGCTTAAAACACAAACGTACAAAACTATTTTCTTTCTTTATAACCTTATTTTATAAGCTTATTTCAATGTTTAAAATTTTCTTTTTACTTCTTATTTGTTTTGTTTGTTTGTTTGTTTTGCTTGTTTTCTTGAGTCGGTATCTCACTCTGTTGCCCAGGTTGGAGTGCGGTGGTTTTTGTTAAAAACCGAGACACAGGGCCAGGCTCGGTAGCTCAGCCTGAAATTCCAACACTTTGGGAAGCCAAGGCAAGTGATTTGGTTCAAGACCAGATCTGGGCAAATTGGCCTAGACCTGCTGGGCTCTGGCAATCCTTCCACCTCAGCCTTCCAAGTAGCTGGAACTATAGACTTGCACCACCAAGCATGGCGACTTTTTTTTTTTTTAATTGTAGAGATGAGGTCTTGCTAAGTTGCCCAGGCTGGCCCTGAACCCCTGGGCGTGGGCAAACCTCTCACCTTCGCCTCCCAAAGTGCTGGGATTACAGGCGTGAGCCACCGCACCTGGTCTTCTTTTTACTGTTTAAACATTTTTGTTAAAAACCGAGACACAGGGCTAGGTTCAGTAGCTCAGCCTGAAATCCCAACACTTTGGGAGGCCAAGTTGAGTGGATTGGTTCAAGACCAGCCTGGGCAAATTGGTCAGATCTCGTTTCTACAATAAATAAAAAGATGAGCCAGGTGTGGTGGCATGTGCCCATAGTTCTGGCTACTTGGAAAACTGAGGCAGAAGGATCACAGGAGCCAAGCAGGTCGATGCTGGGGTGGCCATGAGTGTGCCACTGCACTCCAGCCTGGGCCACGGAGTGAGACTCCAACTCAAAAAAATAAAAAATAAAAACGGAGACACAAACACATACATTGGCCTAGGCCTACACAGGGTCAGGCTCCTCACCATCACTGTCTTCCATCTCCACATCGTGTCCCACTGGAAGGTCTTTAGAGGCAGTAGCACACACGGCACTGTCATCTCCTGTGATAACAATGCCATCTTCTAGGACACCTCAAGGACCTGCCTGAGGCTGTTTGACAGTTAAATTTTTTCTCACAAGTAGAAGTAGGAATATACTCTAAAATAATGATTTAAAGTATGACACATACATAAGCCAGTTACATAGTCATTTATTATCATTATCCAATAGTATATACAGTATAGAACTGTATGTACATGATATACTTTCACGTGACTGGCTGCACAGTGGGTGTGTCTACACCACACCGGCATCGCCACAAACATGAGCAATCCATTTAGCTACGACATGATGGAGCTGCAACATCACCAGGTGATATAGGACAATTTTAGCCCTATTATAATCTATGGAACGACTACCATATATGCAGCCCATCACTGGCTAAAGCGGTGCCTGGGTGCACATTTAGTTTTAACTAACACATTTTTTTCTATATTCAAATAAAAAATAATTACCATATAGTACAAACACGCAGATGCATGTATGTATTATTTGTAACACTGTAGTCCCTTACAATTTGTTATATCCTAAAATAAATTATTCATGATATAGCCAATTAGTTCAAGATTGCACTAATGTTACAAGAAAAAGGTAACTCCAGAATAGTCCAAAGGAAACTCTTGATTCAAAGATTTTTTTTTCTTTTAGTTGTAAGATTTGGAACATGCAAAATGTTGAAAAGTCTATAGTATCCAACAGTGGAGGCAGTGAGATATAGCAGAATATGTCAAAAACTGGAAGAAGATCTAGGTTCTATTCGTAGATGTGTCACTTATGTTTGTGTTCTCAGGAAATACTTTGTGCATCCTGCATGATGTGGTCCTTACCATTTTAATGAGATTGTGTTAAAAAAGAAGAAGAAGAGATACAGCAATGGAGTTTTAGAATAAGCTATAAAAGAAGAGACCCTAAGAGGTATCCACTAATCCCCTTCATTTTGTCAACTAGCATTTATTTAAGCCCTTAGCATGTGACAAGTACCTAAGTATTTCTCATGGATTAAATAATTTGATTTTCACAACACTTTCATGACACAGAAACTGCTATAATTCCTATTTTGCGGATCGGGAAACATGGGCCACAAGTTATTTTTGAGTGAAATGTTAAATACATGAGTACACATATACACATTTTAAAACACTGTTTTGTTTCAAAGTTAAACGTATAAGCATAAAATATCTATGGGATCATTAAATTTACTGTGTAGTTTTTGTTCAAAAACTCTGCCTCTGTCTTATCAGAAAGTTAGCTACTTGAAATTATAAATTTACATCCAAGATGGCTGATTTGATATACCACATGGAGGTTATATCAAGTGTATACCTGTAATACACTCGCACACACATACACACACACACACACACACACACACAAAATATATAAAATTGCATTATTAACCAGGAAATAAAATTTCTCAGAGGCCTATATTGCAATTGGTTTTAGGAAACAATAGTTTGCATAAATGGTGAAAGAATGCAAAATTGCACTAACTCAATTTTCATTTGACAGAAATTTGACACATCTTTTGACATACATTGCACACAGACATTATTTCTTCTTGGAAAGCTATATAGAAATTTATATAAATTAGAGTCAGCAATTTGGCACAATTATATGTACTTCGTTTACAAGGAGGTAGGAAAAAAATAAGCTAAAAATATTTAAAATAAAAAAATGTCCCCTGGCAATGTCTTGAGTTCAGTGCATAGTTCAGTCCACTAATCTCATACAAGATACAGCGATAGGATGCAAGAAAACTCAAAAATTTACATGTAGCAATTCTCTTAATATTTTAAGCTTAATGGCCTTTTTATAAGCAACTTATTCTGTGAGAAGAGCAATAGTGTGTTTTTCATACTTTATTGAACATAGCTGGGTTTATACCTAGTTACTTTACCATGGGTTCCTTTTCTCTCTTCCCTTTCTGAAATCCCATCTAGATTGTTCTCCCTGTGCCCAAAGTCTTTACAAGCAGTCTCACAAAAGGAAGCTTTACCTCTCACCTAAACAGTCCTGGAATTGGGACTGAAAAAGCTCTTCTTTTTATTTGTATTTTTCCAAAGCTCTGATCATATTCTTGCATAGATGCATTGTTGGGCGCCAAAATTGAATTACAACTTCCTCTCCCTTTTTTTTTTAAATCATAAGTCAGGCAGAACTGACAATACTGTTGAAACCACTATTAGCAGCTTTATCACACACTCACTCATGAAGGTCCTCGTTTGATGGTTAGATTGCACAAAATTGAATTAAAGTGCATTTGAAAATACTTCAACAACAAAAAAAATTGGCCCTTTAAAAAAGTTTTCTTGTTTTTAAAATCTTATGTGTGTCTTTTGTTAATGGAAAGTCATTCTTTCCATAAAGTGATGGGCACTATGAGAGTGGAGACCGTGAGTTTCCATGAAAAAGAAGATTACATGCACCAGTAGTTCTTAACCGTGACTGCACATTGAAATCACCTTGGAATTTTAAGAAAATACTGGTGCCCTTGTTCTGCCCTTAACAATTCAGATCAAAATGTGTCATCATGGGACCCGGACTTTAATATTGTTTGGTTATTACTCTGGTGAATCTAATATATAAAATTGAGCCTCATTGATGTTTTCACTGGCAACTTAATATGGTTCAGCCTAAATAGATTATCTCATTTTCTTCCCCAAGTCACTATATTTTATAGTACTCTAACATAAGCATGATTATCTCCAGTTTCCAAATTAGGAAACATAGGTTTATAGAGATAAATGACTCGGCTATCACTTTAGGTCATGTAATCAGAAAGTAGTGATGTCTGATTTGTTAAATGTTAATATCACCAATAAAAGATGCATTATCTTCCGCAAACTAGATTTGCTAAAGCAGGAATGTAACGACCATATTATAAAATAGTCAAGAAAATTAAAGTATTAAATATTCTTACAGAGATGCTTCTTTGGGCACCAAAAAAGTTTTGTTTTGTTTCTAGTTTTATAAATATCAAAAAGTAATAACAAAAAAATTAACTAATGGTAACACTCAGCCACGAATATCACTCAACCATTAACATTCTTTTTTTTGTTGTTTTTTTTTGAGTTGGAGTCTCACTCTGTCACCCAGACTGGAGTGCAGTGGCCGCTCCTGGCCACTACAGCCTCGACCTGCTGGGCTCCGGCGATCCTTCCGCCTCAGCCTTCCAGTAGCTGGAACTACAGGCGCGCGCTACCACGCCCGGCAAATTTTTCGATTTATTGTAGAAATGAGGTCTCGCCAAGTTGCCCAGGCGGGTCTCGAACCCGCGGGCTCAGGCAATCCACTCACCTCAGCCTCCCAAAGGTGCGGGATTACAGGCTGAGCCCCCGAGCCCGGCTAAACATTCTTATTAATCAAGATTTAATTCACAAAAGAAACTGATTAGGTTGCATTTGGTTGTATTGTTCCTGTCTTTGGAAATTTCTTTTTCTTTTTCTTTTTTTGCATTCAATATGTTTTAGTTATTAGTATTGATTATCATTATATTTTGTATGTTTGATCCAGATTCAATGTCTTACAGTAGATGCTATAATTAATTATTTAAACAATTCTGCTATTTACTAGATGTTGGTACATCTTTTTTTTGTTTGTTTTTATTTATTTATTTATTTATTTTTACTTTTTTTTTTTGAGTTGGAGTCTCACTCGGTCGCCCGCTCCCGGCCACCGCGGCCTCGACCTGCTGGGCTCCGGCAATCCTTCCGCCTCAGCCTTCCGGGTAGCCGGAATTACAGGCATGCGCTACCATGCCCAGCTGATTTTTTTTTTTAATTTATTTATTGTAGAGATGAGGTCTTGCTGCCCAGGCGGGTCTCGAACCTTTTTTTTATTTTATTTTAAAGATGTGGGGTACAATTCAGGGTTAGGTATACAAACATTCATTTTGCAGGTACCCTTGTTGATGAGGTGTGCCCCACTTCCCTGGCAGTTTCCCACTACTGCCAATCCCATTCTTACAGTATTACAATAATTGTTCAAGTTCCGCTTATGAGTGAGAACATGGGATGTCTCAAAGCTTGTCAATTTTACCTGCAGATATTGTTCATTTGGACCCACTTTTCTGTCTTCCAGAACTATCATCTCTTGATGGATCTGTGTCTGTACTACCCTGGTATTTCTTTTTTAAAATTTTTTAAATTTTTTTTATTTTAAGGATGAGGGGTACAATTCAGGATTAGGTATACAAGTGATCATTGGACAGGGAAAGTTTGGGCCTCTCTTTGGTCCCCACTTTGCCTGGTTTGATATCAGCTACCCTTATTGATGTTATGTGTCTCCCCTCATCCCCCGCCAGCAGGTTCTGGCTACTGCCGATCTCTTTCTTATAGTTTTATGGTAAATGTTCATCATTTGCCTATGAGTGAGAACATGTGGTACTCAGTTCTTGGTTTCTGTGATAAATCACTGAGTATTATAGACTCTGAATCCAACCAAGTTGCTGTGAAGCCCATAATTTTGTTCATGTTTATGTCTGTGTAATAGTCCATCGTGTATTTGTACCACATTTTTTTGTATCCAGCCCAGTTTTGACAGGCGTCGCGGTTAGTTCCATGTTTTTGCTGTTGTAAATAGTGCTGCAATACACATGCTTGTGCAGGTAGCTGTCAGCAGATTTGATAAATAGTATTTGTACTAGACAATAGTTTACCATACTGATTCCCTAAGGTTCTACACTGGGTTTGTGAGCATTTTCATATGAATTAAAATAACGTTCTAATAAACCATATTCAAATTATTATATTTTCTATTAGGTTTTTCTCTAAAATGGCAGGCGGGCTCACATTAAATTTCCATCAAAACAACACATATTTTCAAGATGTAATTTCAAGTCAACCTTCCATAAAGAAAAGGTTTTTTTCCACTATGACTCTAAACAAATTGACTGTGAACTTGAAGCTTGTTGTAGGCACTGGAAAATTTCCAAAATACTCACAAAACTGCACCATAATGAGAGTAATGAAATCAAGACATTTTCCTCGTGGGACTCTCAGAATGGGTTGCTGTCATGGCCACAGTCTAAATTTAGCTCTTTATAATTTCTACACTTATGACTGAAATTACAAACCATATGGTGATAAAGGGAATTAGCCATATATTTAAGAAACAGCCAAAACCCTTTGCTCATTTCAGCCAACAAAAGTATCCTTCATAGAGTATTCAGTCACAACACAGCTCATCAAAGGATGCTTTGTCTTGACTTTGGCATTACTGCCCATTCTACCTAGTTCATATCAAAAGTCATTTGAACTTTGCAGAGAAAAAGCAAAGTATAACAAAACCAAAGCTATATCACCAACTTTCAAGTCTGATCTAAAAGGGTAAGCTCCAATTTGTTGGTATTTGACAAGTAGTAATAAAATGAAAATAAGAATTTGCATGGAATTGATATATTACCACTATCATCTGTTGAGATTCAAAATGTACAACATTTTAGGGGACATATATTGTGATAAATATCAATTGTTTCAAAACCTCATTTTTTGTCTACTTTAAAAAATAGTATCTACATTTAAAAAGTATATCAAACATTATTTAAATATACTAAAATTTAAATGATACGTAGACTTTCATTGCTTTGAAATGTTTAAAAAGACAGGTATACAAGCATTATTTAAAAAGTAGCTATCTGAAAGACAAATTCATTTTAGAGAGAAATTGTCTTGTTAACATTCTCATTCCCTCCTCATTTCTCTTATCTATGTTTTCAGGTAAGTTCACTTGCTGATTCAAGCTAAAGAGATATCTGTCTAAATGATGGACGTTCTCAAGGTCTCGTGTGTTTTTTAAAAAAATTAGTGAGATATTCATTTCAATATGTAAATGTTAATATTCAGTGTGAAGATGCTATAATCCAGGGAACAAGACTATCCATAGAGCTTCAATTACTTGCAATGTATTTGTTTTCTGAGCTTTTGTGTGCAGGCTGCTGTCCGAGGTGCTGGAGATACTTCGGGGTATTATCAGGACTGAAGATGGTGGAAGATATTTGGATAGAATGTTCAGGAATGCTTTTCAGAAAAGATGATGCTTGAGCTGAGAAATAAAATGAAGAGTGACCACTACCCAAAGAATAGAAGAGACAAAACTTCCTATGATAAGTACATATATAGTAAGTATGGCGTTTTTAAAAAATTACAAAAATAAAAGACCAATTTGACAATAATTTTTTTAAAACAAACTCATGAACAAACTGCAAGAAATGTGGCCAGAGAGATAGGAAGTAGCCAGACATGCCTTGTAGGTGCAGGAAAGAGTTTGGACTTTATCCAACTTATAACAGAAAATGATTACAGGGCTTCAAGCAAGAGATCTGGTTGAGATTTTAAAAGATCTCTTTGACTGCTCTGTGGGGAGGGGATTATATGGAGAAATATGATGAAAGGTGAAAACTTAATTGGCATTTTGAGATTTTAAGAGGCGAATGCTTAATTTTATTTCTCAGTAAATCTAGTTTTAATGCTGCACACACTGTAACACCTGACTTTTTCTAAAGCAACCCTGATATCAGTTTTCAATTTCTCCTAATGTAGAGTTTTCCAAAGTATGATCCTGGGACTCTATAAGAGTCATTTGCTTCATTAGTTAAAAATGCAGATTCTTTATCTTAATCTCATACATTCTGAATTAGTGTCTGAGGATGGAACCTGAGGATAGACTTTGGTTTTTTTTGAGTCGGAGTCTCACTCTGTCGCCCAGACTGGAGTGCAGCGACCGCTCCCGGCCATCGCAGCCTCGCCTGCTGGGCTCTGGCGATCCTTCCGCCTCAGTCCTCCGAGTAGCCGGAACCACAGGCATGCGCTGCCATGCCAGGTTGATTTTTTGATTTATTGTGGAGATGAGGTCTCGCCTGCCCAGGCGGGTCTCGAACCCGCGGGCTCAGGCAATCCACTCACCTCAGCCTCCCAAAGGTGCGGGATTACAGGCTGAGCCACCGAGCCCAGCTAAGGATAGACATTTTTTAATGATCTGCTCAGGTGATTTTTATATGGCTGGACATTTGAGAACTATTACTCTGAGAAGTGGTTGCTTCAACATTACAGGGATGGCAGGAATGGCAGGTAAGGCTGTCCACAGAAGAGGATCTTTGAACTGAGTCTAGAGTGAGAAGTCAGTGTGTACCAGTTGCAAGAGAGAGGGAAGAAAGTATTGCCCTGCAACAAGATATATGATTAAAGTTGAACAGACATCGGTCAGAATTCAACATGATGGGATCTCAGGGTATTAGGAAAGCAGTCCTGGGGTTAGAGAAAAAGATCAACCCAGGGAATATCTGAATTCCCCGGCAAAATGCCAGGCCCTAGATTCACACATAATCAACATTCCTGTAAATGAAAGAGGATAAAGCATTACAGAAAAATATGTGTCGCAAACATCTAAAATGGATCAAGAACAGTACATCTATTGTATGCCCAATCATGATTTCATGATTAGTAAAATCAAATCCCTACCGATACTAGGCAAAAGAGAAAAACAAATAAAACAAATGCTTAATGAGCACTTGACATGAATTAACTACTTTAAGTTTTATAACAACACTATGAAGTACATGCTTTCATTATTCTCATATTATACATGAAGAAATCGAGCAGTTTAATAAAACAGAGTTTTAGAACCATTCTCTTCTCTAGCCATCTTGATATGTAATTGTCTGACCAAACATGGGCCCATTGTTTGCATGGAGTGATGGGTTTAGCATTGGCCAGTCCTTGAATGACTCACATCTACACTTCTGTTTAGAACATTGCCTTGGAAAGTCACTTTGTTTTCTCTGCGTATAAAGGTACTTTCTTGCAAAATGTTAATTCATAATTTTGTTGTGAAGACTAAAAGAAAAAAATATTTGCAAGCCATGGAACAACACGCCTGATGCCTAAGAGGCCATTGATAATGGCCATTGCTATCATTTCTCTTCCTCTTTGCAAACTACTTTTAATTAAATTACTATTACTAGTTTGCAGCAATTCTTATCAACTCATCTATCAAATTTAGCCAATTCAAACATTGTTGTCAGTATTATTAATTTGATCATTTTTCTTTTTGTGCTCTGTGTCATCAGTGCTTGACAGGTCTTATTCTTTATTGCATGATTTTACTCTCTGTTTCTTTAAGCAGACTGCCCACCATTTTGTTGCCAAAATTGGTGTTATGTTTCTGAAGCAGAAATATTTTTCACACTTACACACTGAGTGGGGATTCAATGTTATTTTCCTTTGTACTGTTGATAAAGTGCTATCCACAAGTATTCCACAGTATCTTTGAAATGTTATTTTAAAATTTATATATAACTAAATATATTCATTGGGTCTATAATATACAATCTAAAGTTCGTAGAAATCACTATTACACGAATGAAGGTCAACTATTGTGTGTGCACAAACATTTTTAAATCATAATTTTTATGTCTAAAAAAGTATGATCTAATTTCAAATGTATTCCTTTTACTATATTTTGATTATAATTAATGTAATGTTATGTTATAATAAGAGACTAGAAGAATTCTGGAGTGTTAAACATACACTACCTCTATGGCTTTAAATTTTAGGAATATTTAGAAAATAATGATAAAAGTCAAAGAACCAAAATAAGTTTGCAAGTATCTTTTTAAAAACTATACAGATTCAGTTAAGATATTCCCATAATCACACTTTGAACTTTTATTATTTCTTCCTATAGAATACTCGCACAGCCGGGCTCAGTGGCTCAGCCTGTAATCCTGCGCCTTGGGAGACTGAGGTGACTGGATTGCCTGAGCCTGCGGGTTCGAGACCCGCCTGGGCGGCGAGACCTCATCTCTACAATAAATCAAAAAATCAGCCGGATGTGGTAGCATGGACTGTAATTCCGGCTACTCGGAAGGCTGAGGCAGAAGGATCGCTGGAGCCCAGCAGGTCGAGGTTGCGGTGGCCAGGAGTGGTCACTGCACTCCAGTCTGCGTGAAAAAAAAAAAAGAATACCAACACAAGTTAAAGGTATAAATATTTACACAGGTAAATCATGCAGGTAAATGCTATAGTAAGCACATGCCCATTCAGAAAGAGAGAGAGGGAGTGAATGAGAGACTGAAAACACTTCCCGATTACAAATATCCATGACCTGTAAATAAAATCTGCAGTGGACTTTTAGGAGCTAAGAGGCTGAGATCCTGGGCGGATTTGCAGGAGTGAAATAGATGCCACTACATTTTTGTTGCTGTTTAGCAATAAAGTAGAAATAAAAAGAATATAAAATTCTTGGGTTTGATTGATATACCAACACGATGACTAAACGGAGTCCCAGGTAGCAGCTGTAAATAACATCAGGTACTCTTCAAGCAGAGGCACCTTCTGCAAAGGCAGAATTATTATGTAATTATATCTACTTTTCCAAGTTACAAACTATTCCCTGGCAGGGATCCACTTTTTATTCATTACGATTCAATATAATTTGAGCTGCTAAGGTAAAGTGTCTCCCGGTAGGAGGCCGCAAATGAATCCCGCTGATGCTTTTATTACTACCGATTCACACTGCTCAGCCCAACACTCAAACAACTCCAGTGCTTGGGGAAGCGTTTGCAAGTGGTTTATTTTGAAATGGAGCAGAGAACCTCATCAGAATGTGAAAATCCAAGGAAACCAGGAAGTCATACCAACCTGCTATCAGTTTGCTGTGTCTGATCCAGATTTGATTGCTCGCCATTGTCCAATTCTATGCCATATGCCTTCAACAAAAACTTTAAAATTCATTTGCAACGAAAATGAGAAATGAAATGTTGGAGAGCTGACATTTCTTGGGTGCATATTACTTTTTTGGCGAGTGTTTGTTTTGCTTTCTTGTTGAGTTTTTATCTCTTTTTCTTTTTTGTACATCCATTTTAAAGTAACAGAATGTTAGAACTTTAGTGCGCACACACACAAAAAACCCCATAATTACCTTCATTTGAGCACCTTTGGGGAAATTATATCTCGTATGCTGTAGCTATACAGTTGGTAATTTCATAGTCTCAGGATATAAAATATTCAGGTGGCCAAATCTTCTTTATTCAAATAGTCTTTTAAAATTATTTCATATGAATATTTAACATTCATTTGGGAAAGGATCACTGTTACAAATCTATAGAGTTTCTCTCTGTATATGTATATATATATATATATGTGAATATTTATATGAATGTTTGCATATCTACATACACATACAATCAGAATCATATAGGAATTCATTCCAAATTAGCGTTCTTTAATGTGCATCTCTGCAGGGAAGGTGAGATGCTTTCTGAAAGCAGAAACATTCGCAAAGCCAGAGTATAGAAAGATACTACCTTGTTCTTGGCACTGGGTTATATTCAGTAATAAGAAGGTAATTTTAATGACCTTCTAAATGTTGACTGCAAGAGACACAAGAGTTGAAAACACTCACAAAATAATGAAGGGATATTTACTAAAAAACATTTTAATGAAAGTTGACTTTATTGCTACTATTTTAAAGTGCTATAGTGGCTTTTTTTTTCCCCCTGAACCTCATACTAATGCTAATGAAAGCAATTTAACTAAAATTCCTACACACTGTTCAAAGAAAACTTCTCCAGTTTGACTTTACAGTCTCTGCAAACTATTTGAAGGACCAGGGCCTTTAACTCTGACAGTTAAATATGCATCCACCATAATGGGTTTCATTCTGCCTTCAGTGATTGAAGCCAACCTATGCACTGACTTCCTATGCCAGCAGGCGATTTCAACTTCCCTTTCATGTATATCTAACAGCTTTTTAGAAAAGAAAGTGGGGGGGAAATGTGGGATCATTAACAATAGAACTCACAATGCTAAAGGTTAGGGGGAAAAAGATATTCACAGTAATAATTACAGTTCCTGCAATTTACAGATTCTGAGTTAATAATTGATATTTTTCAAATACATAAAAAATCTTTCTGCCATCAACAGTAACTGACAAAGTAATTACTGCTTTATTGACAATATTTTTAGGAAATCAGGCACTATTATAACAAAATATTAAAAATTAAATGATAGGATATAAATATCCACCTAGAAATAGCTTTCATTACTTTCTAAGTGTGAGAAGACATAACTCAGTCATGGATGTCTTTTTTTTTTTTAGAAAAAGAAAGATAATTACCCTTCATGGGTGAGACATTTGATTTATTCTACTGAGATTCGTTTCATTTCATTGTAAATTAAACTGTTTAATTCAACATTTTCGATACTACCTGCTACTGAAGGGACATCAGTAAGGACTAAAAAGAAGTTGATACAAAAGCTATGCTCATATTAAATAGGATGTTTATAGTTATTGTCAGGAGGTGAGTTGGCACTGATATCATTTTATCTTTTTCTTTCTTATGAACTTTCAAAGAAATAAAATCTCCAAAGGATACATTGTGTTAAATAATACTTCATTACTGTTTTGCTCCAAATCAATTAGCAGCAAATTATTAATACATAACTATCTGTTACCATTCAAAGAGTTATTCTTATTCAAGCACAAGAATATGCATATATTTAGGTTTGTAATTTTGTATTATAATATTAAAGTAGTATTATATAATTTTAAAAAGTTTCCCTTACATACAATTTTCCAAAATGAATGACAATCGAGTTTGATAGATATAAAAGAAGAATCAAAGTACTTGTTCATTTAAATATCTTAAATATAAATATCGAGAGCAAACATATACACTGTTTTCAAATGAGTGTTTTATTTTTAATGAAAACAAAACATGGAGTAACTTTATTCTATATCTACCAAAGTAACAAACTACACTATAAACAACCTCTAATCACTACACAAGATAAAAGTTTATGATTTATATGAAATTAAAAATCATTACTGATACCTTCCCCCAGCCCCTAAATTGTTTTCATTTTCACCCTCTTTTGAGCATTGCCACTCAATATTGTGAACGACAATGCACTGTCATCTGAGTGACATCTTTGCTGAGATATGTATTTAGACTGTTGATCCATATGATTTGAAAGGGTCCATAGGTACTTTCTTTCAATAGATCTATCCTATAATAGAATACAATAAAGACAAATTATTCCTTTGAGTGATCTTATTTATTATAAAGGAGACCATATAATATGGATTCACTTATATCCGTGCATCCTTACAGACTGGGTTTAAGTCAACCTGTAGAAACAAATGCAGTCTAGGATTTTTTAAATGGCAAACAAAAATAAATGTTTAATATAGTAATACCGGAGGAAATTATATGCACAAATGCATGGTAAGGCCTTGTCACATTAGACAAGTCAGATTAAGGATTTGAGTCTGAGTATCTAGTTCGCGAAAATGTAAAAAGATGTGTGATACATCATCATGTAAGAAATAGAATGATTTGCTTTCAAAATGAACCCTGAGCCATGTTTAAATGTCTTTGAGGAGTCACTTCCTGCTTCTTTGTTCTCCTTTATGTGGCTTTTCACTTTGGCAGGCTTTCATGTTCAAATTTCAAAGGGAGCCAATCAAAATGAAATCCTGTAAACCAATCAGCAAATAGGACATGCAAATGTACTAATTACGTGACCCAATCCACGTGTGCCACGTAGGTGACCTCCAGGAAAGTGTAACTCTGGAAAGTCCAGTCTATGGGAGAACAGGGGAGAGACTTGAGGTCTAGGTTACAATCATGCTAACTGTAACAGTTCCAGTGTGCCTGCCCACCAGCCAGCCGATCTTGAAAGACCACCATTAAAGTGTTGCTTCTGCTGCCCTCCATGTCTCTGTGTCCATCCTTTGATTTTGGACAGGTGAGGTCGTTTCTCACAATGATCATCCTCCTCCTCCTCCTCCTCCTCATCATCATCATCTCATCAGTAGCAGCAGCCTCGAAACTATTCATTGAGCAATTTCAGGAGGTACAGGGGTGGCATTAGCTACCTTACATGGTTAGTGTTCTCTCATTGTTTTCTTCATATCAATATGGTGTGGAGAGTAATATACCTATATTACACATGAGGGGACTGAAACTTAGGTTAGAAAGTTGTCCAATGTTCAGCTGATGCGTGAACCCACATCTCTCTCCTGTGACACACAATCCTCTTGCCTTCACTCTACTACATGGACTCAGAATAAAATAAATATTGTTCATAAGACAGAAACATTTCTCCAGCTGATCTTCAAAGGTGGAGACAATATAAATGAAGTACTAGACAATGCATTCTATAATTCCCTAAAATAAATGTAAAGACCGTTTGTGTCATCGGGTCTTTATGCACCCCTCTAAAGAAGGCAGGGGTGAAGATGAGTTTCTTTAAGAGCTTTCTGTGACGAACCAAAACATAAGTCACAAGTCAACAACCATCAAATAGTCTGGTCTGATTTAATGATAACTTGAAGAATGTGCATTTTAAATAATAGCTGGGCTTTTGACAAAAACAATTCAAGTTTGAAATAATACTTGTCAAATAACCCAGGTGAAAGTATTGCACCCACATTTGTATTGTCTACATTAGGAAAAGTAGTTTCTCAGTTAAACTACCATGGACATGTATTATAAGATCGATCTCCAAACAGCCAAATGAATTAATTAGCTTACCGTTCTGTGTTTGCAAATATGCCAACTAAATGTTAAAGAATTACGTAAAATATAAATATTTTGGTTTTCAAAAGTGGACCTTGAGCCAACAAATTTGACAATTGTTAACTATACCATCAAAACTACTCTTGTTAGTCACAGCACAAGCAGTGTCAAAATAAAGCAATATCTTTAACTTTATTTTTTTCCTAGTAGAGAGTATGCTTCTAAATGAACCACAATGATTCTATAATTACTTGGCTTTTTTTTTTTTTAAAAAGGAGACAACTATGAAACCTCCAACTATTACATCTCTGATCTACTCATTAAATAAAACACTCTTGAAACAACAGTGTAAGAGAGAACTATGAATGGAAATGTCATCTTATAACTTAAAGTTACTAGGGATTAATGTTATTTGAATTAGCATTTGGGGTTATCTTTCAAAATTCTCCATAGTTTAGAGACAGACAGAATGAGGTTTTACAAAACAAGCAACTCTACATAAGAGGAACATGTTGTCTCTATAATCATGACATCTGCTCTCAGATCCTACCCTGTCTAAACTCAGAGAAGTACCCTTTGTTTACTCAGCTCAGGGATCTCACACTTACACTGTGTCGACATCATTCTGTTTCTGCTCCTACAATCTGCTTCTTTTTTGTCTGAGAAAAGAAAACTAACTCATATTTTTGCTGACCCTTACTTGGTTTGAAATAACACATTTTATTAAATAAAATACATCAAGAATCTGTAGCAAACACATTTAAAGTAAAAAAACTCGCGCAAGATTAATTATAAATGGTTTAATTGACCCTATAAACCTAAAAGGGCATACACCTACCACATCAACAAGTTTAATGCCAAATGCCAGAGTAAGCCATCTAGAATTTAGAATATGAGTAATGGTGCTAAAAGTTGAGCAAGAGAAGTCCTGTGTAGCTCTCACGTGTATTTAAAATAAATAAAATGCCTCCTCACTCGTTATGGCAAATGGTATTTTGTCCACTTTTCAGGACCACTGATATTGGCCAGGGCCACGTCACTTGCTTACATTGTTGAAATGTGGGTGAACATAAGGTATGCTGTCACACCAGAAACTTTTTTTTTTTTTTTCTTTTTTTCGAGTTGGAGTCTCACACTGTCGCCCAGACTGGAGTGCAGCGGCCGCTCCCGGCCACCGCAGCCTCGACCCGCTGGGCTCCGGCGATCCTCCGGCCTCAGCCTTCCGAGGAGCCGGAATTACAGGCACGCGCTACCACACCCGGCTGATTTTTTGATTGATTGTAGAGATGAGGTCTCGCTACCCAGGCGGGTCTCGAACCCGCGGGCTCAGGCCATCCGCTCACCTCAGCCTCCCAGAGGCGCGGGATGACAGGCTGAGCCACCGAGCCCGGCTAGACCAGAAACTTTAAATGTGCTTATGTGATTTGTGTCGGTCTCTTTCACGCCTGCCATTCACCAACAGTAGAAGAGCTGGCTTCCAAGAATAAGAAACATGTGGGCAAACCAAACTCCCAAATCATAGCCTGCAGCCCGTCCCAGAAAAAGCAGATGACTTTGGCAGATACATGAGTGAGAAAAGAATGCGTGTTGTTGCAGGCCTTTTGGAGTTGGTAATACCACATTACTGCTGTAATAGCTGACCAGTGATAGTTACAGACAGAGAAGTGGAGGTTTTTAACACCCACGGGACAAGGGTTGAGGGTAGGATGATTTAAACGACCATGATGAGTCTGCAAGTTTGCATTTTAGGAAGAAAATAAAGTCAGTAGTTTTAGGCAAAATTCGTTGAAGATGGTTCAAGAATAACACGTCTTCAGAGGAAACATCAACTACGATAATCTGCTAAAAGTGCTTGCAGAAAAAATTACATAGGATTCGCTTATGTAGAACAATTAAAATGAGGCCAAGAAAACAAACACATGACACCTGCAAACCTAAATGAACTTGACTACTATTCCAAGTTCACATAGTTAAATTGATTCTTTCCACATTCCATTTTTAGGATGTATCTTAAATTTACAACATTTTTTTAACTTGGAAATCCTGTTTGAAAACTTAATTTGAAAAATTAGTGTGCTGCAGAAAACAGTATTAGAATCATATCTGGGACTTTATGCTTTATGAGGAAACACTCAACGGAAGCTTTGTATTTAAAGGTAGAATAATACTGTCTTGCTTATATTACTATTGGCAGGTCATTCCCTCTGCCTCTCTTTCCCCAAATCCCCAAGCCACTGTGTGTGGTGGTGGTGGGGAGTAGGCATCTATCTATAATATGATGTATTTGTAAGAATTTATAGTTTCTAACCACCTGGAACTATATGAAAATAGACCACATAAGGGAAGCAACTGTTTAAATTTCTAATTTTAAAGCTTACAGTTTTATGTGTATTTGCATTTTCATTGGTCAGTTTTAAACTGAAATATATACTTTCATTTTGTAAAATGAAAATAGCCCTTGGCAAACACGTAAGCGATGGAATGCAAATGGAGAATTCTTTTGTCTCTTGTTGTATAGCGTTTACTCACTTTTCACCTTGTTATCGACAAAACACGAAAATGCCGAGGCAGGCACTGCACATCCGTCTGACAACTTGTCATCGTGTTCTGGCCAGTGCTGGTTTTGTGATTGCTTGATGTGTCAAAAGCATTTTGATGGATTACAAAAAAGAACCCTGAAACCTCTGTGTTCATTATCCAAATCATAGGACTTTCTCAGATTTCCAAGGAAAGGAAAATAAAAAGAGTTGAAGTAATATAATTTAGTAGAAATAAGTTTTTATTCAGAATAAATGTTACTCCATTTTCTATCTGGCTTTCACTGTTAAAACAGAGTAATTGCGTCGAACCAAGAAAGGATGTATAAAGACATAATTACATTTCAAGTATAAATTATTTCCTATTATATGTACGAGGCAAAATAAATCTAATAAAAATTTAATTCAAATTTTCAAAGTTAGCTATTATTTTTAACAGGTAGAATCATTATAAATTATTAACATAGGAATATGGTATCTCCATAGAATTTCTTTTTTCTCCTATTTCTTTTAAAATATTCCATTTATGAGCAGATAATATTGTCTTTTATCTAAAAAACAACTTACAGACTTAAGCAACTGCTTCTATACACTGGTTTATAAAATACATCTTTGAAGCACAATTCATTATCTTATGCTCATGTTCTTTTTTAATACCTAATTGTAAAACCTAGTTTCTGATAATCTGACAGATACTAGTCATATATTTGGTTTCCTTTCAAAAAATCATTATAGGTCTCTATAAGAACAGAGGTCATTTTATGTACCTGTTTTTTCACTGTAGCTGCAATGTTAGAGGATGCCTTTCAGTGCTGAAGAACATTATTTTAAATGGTCCTTTGAGCTTTATTTTCTTTTTTAAACAAATAACACAAATAAAGGACCTCTTAATTAAAAGTAGAAATCACTGGAAAGTGGATTTGGATTTCACCTCTAAATGACCTTACTACAACGAGAAATACCTAAGAAAAATGAGTGCTCATATGAAGTGGTAGTCTTCCAAATTTTAGAGGTGTTTGATTAACATTGGTGCTGTCACATAAAAATATGGCAGCTTTGGGAAGAGGTGGGTCTAGACTAATTTCATAAGCTTTGATGTTTTCAACTGTAGCCATAACCCAGCAAGATTACTTTTTGTCACAGTTCAGATCCAGATAATATCAAATTATTGTTTAAAAAATGTTTTAAGAGTGGTCCATATATCTAACATTAAAATTTATTTTAAAAACATTGTGTTATGTTTAATGCTTTTATTAAAATGCATTAAACAAAACAAAAGAGAACAGGTTATTAGCAGCAAAGTAATCACCATTCATAATTTTGAAATAGAAATGATGAATAGTGCTTACAGAATTTTTTGCACACCTTGTTATTTTCTTTAGACTAGTCCAACATTATCTATTATTTTTGTACATGGGTTATGTTTCTGCGTCTGTATGTGTGTTCATTGGTTGCTCTAAGGATTTTATATCGAACTGTGTCCTATTTTAATACTAAATTTTAGAAGGCACATTTCTATAGTGAAATACAAGCCAAATAATAAAGCTGTGTTATTTGATTAAAAAAACTATTGTATGTTTGTGGTTTCAAGCAGTGCATGATATAAATATTTCTAGGTGTTCTTTCTAATTCCACAACTTTAGCTTTCATCCCATGCCATGTGAATTCATCTCTCTGGTACCCAAGGATTTGACCAAAGAGAGAATATTGCTCTATTGGACATGAGTCAGCACTGCCTGCCAATGGCTTAAAGCTTTGGCATCATATTCACAGTGTCTGTTCACATGTTTGAGCATAACGATCGCTTTCATAAAAAGACATTTAATCACACTTCGTGTTTGGTTTTGTATCATTTTAAAATGATTTTTATCAGTTGATGGGTCCATTTCTGTTTGTCTCTTCAGAACTTCCAACAGTCTGGGATTTGGGAGGTTTCATTACAAATTCTCTTTGCTCTTATGTAAGCGAAGTTGGCTTTCAGTTGCTCTCTGACATGCATTGAGAAGAGGGGAGTGAAGGTGGCAGAATTCTTTCAAGATAAGATGCATAAACACACTATCTAAACCTCTCTTTCAGAGGGATGAAAAGAATTTTCAGAATCTCCTCTTGAGTATAAAGGAACGTATTTCTAAAAAGGCAGAGACAGGGAATAATAGTGATCTCCAGGCAGCTTAATCCTCACAAGCCCTTTGGGACCCACCCTTGAAATAACACTGATGGGTCAGATTCAGATAAACCGGGTTCTTCCCTCAGAGAGCTTCTAGTCAAAAGACCCGAGCTCAATTCAACACAGAACGAGCAGGAGGTGGCATATCTATCTGATATGCAGTTGTCTCCACGGACCAGAGGATTTTGTGAGCAAAATGGCAAGGATACTGGGGAAATAGTGATGGCACCACAGCTGGTTTAAAATGATTTTTTTCTTTGTCCTAGTCTTTGTCCTCCCTCCTTACATTTTTTTTGTACACGGTGTAAAGTCCCATATCATCTTTATATATATATATACACATATAATCAGTTTCCAGTGAGAAAATATCTACATATCTAAGAATTGGTGATAACCTTTTTTTTAAATTTCAAGCAACATGCAGGCTGACATGATGCTTATATTTTCATCCATTGACCACCAAGCTCACGATGTTTGAGCAACAGTCCATAGTGACAGTGTCCACATTTTAACTTTTGTCCATAGTCCCATCATGCCCTGCATGCAATGCCAGCATAGGATTCATCATTGTGTTTTAATTTGGGGCAGAGACTTTTGTTTTCCTGATAGATTTAGAAGATTTCAGAGGCCTAAATTGTGGCATTTTTGTTGTTGTTGTTTTGTTCCTTCCCACTTACAATTTTGCATAATACCTGCATTCTGGTATTAGGTTAATTTTGGTTCGGTGATTATTTCTTGGATGGGAAGCAGATACGTGTGTGAGAAAACAATAGCTACTAACCTTACTGAGTACTCGCCATGTGTCAGCATGACACCATCACTATCACCATCTTACCAAGCAGGAAGGGAAGGCAGAGAGAAGCTAAGTAAATTGCCTAAAATTAATGACTTATGAATAGATTCAAACTCAGTCGTAATTACTGGGTTGCATGCTCCTAACCACTGTGTTAAACAATAACAGGTGTAATTGAATGAGTGGCCAGAACGCACACCACACAGAAAATGGCAACGGAGAGTTTCAATGCATAAGAAAAAGGCAAGTGTGACTTTGGGAGTGAAGATTGTGTGGCGTTCTCTGCCAGGACACCAATAGACTCCAATCATATAAGAAGTGACTTCTACCTGAATCTTTATTTTGGGGAGAAAGCAAGAATAACCTAGCAAAATAGGATGAAAAACATAGAAAGAGTTGTGCATTTCACAGTTACTTTCATAACAAAAAAGTTTTACTCCGTTAAAAAAATAAAATAAAAGAGAAAGCATTAGCTCAGGTAACATTCTCTTGACAAAAGAACCTGTTTCCAAGGAGAAACAGGAACAAACAAACGTGGTAGTTACCGCTTTGTTTTAGGATTGTTTGTTTTTTGAGAGGAGGTCTTGTTATTGTTCTCAGTAGTAACTAGAAATATAAATGCATGAGTTTTATGGTATGAAAACTTTGAAACATGAATGTCAAATAATTTAGGTATTTCAATTCCTTTGCTTATTAGGTGCTACTTTTAAATTTCTTTTTCAGTTTGTCTTGTTTTCTATGCTATACATGCACCATTTTTAATGAATTTACATGAAAAGTGTTATTTATGGAAACCTTTTAAAATGTATATTTCCTCCTCTCATGTATTTAAACATTCATATTTTTAAAAGTATTTTACTATTTTCACTGAAATTATTTTAATATTAACATGTATTAAGAACTGTTAAAAGGTAGCTTTTCCTTGTGATTTGGAAAGCAAAATTAAAATTAACTATTAGATTATAGGAAAACATAAGGGCACGCATACATGTGTTTATGCACGTTTTGGGGTCTGTGTTTTATTACTACAAAATCAGGTACAACATTGATATTTACAGAGTATCAATATGTGGCTTTCTATTAAGGTCTGGAAGAAAGCAGAGCTGTATAATAGAATTCTTCACACTGAGAGATTTGCAACACTTCAGAGTCACTAAAGTTATAGAAAAAAGAAACATACTGGTAGCATATTTCACATCAACCTATAAAAATATGCACACTAGTTACAGTTTTAACATGGGATAATAACCAAATTGAGAGGTTGATTATTTATGAGGGGAAGTAATAGCTGCAACTAAGAATATCCTCTTTCACAGAAAAAGGAATTATTTAAAATCCTGCATTATTTTTCCCCGAATATTGGCAAGAAGTAAGCAAGCATTAATTCAATCATATATAGAAATAGGGAGTAGGTACTACTGTAACACATTTTACACTAGTAGAATGTAGTAGAATTTTAATATATTATAAAATACATAATAAAAATATTTTATATGTGTAAAGCAGAGAAAGAATTAATAGTGACTATTCTATACACATGTTTCTGTGTGTGTGTGTGTGTGTGTGTGTGTGTGTGTGTGTGTGTGTGTGCCTGTATACATGAGAGAGAAAGAGAGAAAGGGAGATAGATCAAGGTAGAGAGCTAGGTAGTTCGATGACCACGTATGTACCTAACCCAGAAGTGTACCCCACCTTTTGAAAATAAAACATAAGAGGAAAAAAAAAAGAACTAGATAGTTGAGTTAAGCCTTTGGACTGAGATTATTCTTTGAAATCAACTGAGTAGAACAAAGAATGGACCTTACAAAAGAATGGACCTTACAAAGGTGGTTAAGATAATTAAACAAGAGTATAAAATGCAGCATGATATAAAAGTACCAAAAATATTAAATATTTATCTGTGTATATCCAAAACAAAACAGATATCTTTTATGTGGTGTTGCTATTTTGTTACTTGATCACTTCAGTGACTTTTAGCTACAATGTATCTTTGTTGTTGTTCTTTTTAAAATTATTTTATGTTAGATTTATGGAGCACATGTGCAGGTTTGTTTGCTTGATAGTGAGGTTTGGGTAACTTTGAATAATGGATACTGGGAAAGCCAGTCTGATATGCTCCCCATCTTACCTTAGGTTATTCCCTTTCATCCTATTTATATATTGTGATTCCTAATATATTTCATTGGGGTATAAAGGATATCTCTTATTAGTAATTCTGGTTCCAGAAAACCTCAAAATTTCAGTTTTGAGACTATAAAAGCATGTCAAATTGCTTACAATCATTCTGCTCTGTTTTTTAATTCTCTTTTTAAATTTTGTAATTGACAAGTAAAAATTGTACATAGTCATGTTTTCATGTTTTGAAATATAGTTCCAATATGGATGCTAAACCAAATTATTTGCTATATGCATTATCTCACATATTTTTCACTGTTTATGTGAGACATCTACTATCTTACCTATTTTCAAGTATACAATATATTGTTATTAACTCTAGTCATTTATGATGAATAGTAGATCTCTTGAACTTATTCCTCCTGTCTAACTGAAATTTTGTGTCCTTTGACCCACATCTCACCAATTTTCCCACACCATAGCTTCTGGTAAACTGTTCTTTTTTTACTTTTATTTTATGCTATTTACTATAAAATAATTCCTAGACATTTAAGACATTTCCCACCTAAAGAAAATAATGACTATATTTGAAATCTCAAGTGGTTGTTTAATAGAATCATCAGTGAAGCAACTTTGTACAGTGGAGGTGAACAGAGTTGAAAGCAGTGGGAGAATCTTGCTTTCATTATTTTAAAAAAAGGTTCCTTATCTTCCTCTGCTGTCACCAGAATATGCGACATTTTAATGCATTTCAGTATAGATGTGTTTAGATCATTTATCCCTTGTGATATCATGAAATATATATTAGGTCTTCAACTTGATTCCCTGGCATACGACTCTTAAAATCCTTAGCATTTCCAAGGTATGTCTTTTAGTATGTTTCAGATTGACTAATGGCTGGCAGCCCCAGACAGTTTCAAGATGGGCCTGGTCAGCAGAAAGATCAAGTTCAGATTAGAGAGTTGGGACTTTTAGCTCCACTCCCCAAATGCCATGGGGGGTAAGGGACTGAAGGCTAAGTTGATCACCAATGGCTAATGATGTAATCAATCATGCTTAGATAATGAAGCTTTCATTAAAGTCAAAAAGGACTGGGTTTGGAGGACTTCCAGACAGCTGAACACATGGAGACTTACAGGAAGGTGAGCGAGAACTCAACCATGTGCAAGGGAGGGTGGCAACGCCACGGTGACTGAAGCTCTTGGGTGACCCTTCCAGACTTTGCCCTGTTCATCTTTGTATCCTGTAAATCATCTTTTTAATAAACTGTGAAAATAGGTTTTTTGCTGAGTTCTGTGAGCCACTCCAGCAAATTAATTCAACCAAAACAGAGGGTTGTGGGAACCCCATTTTGAAGCCGGTTGGTTAGAAATTCTAAAGGTCCAGTCTTGCAACTGGTAACTTGGGGACTGAGTCCCCCACCTGTATGATATCATACTATCTCCAGGTAGGAAGTGTTGGAATTGAATGAGAGGACACCCAACTGCTGTTGCCGAATTGATAGCTTACTTTTCGGTGGGGAGAAACTCCCCACATTTGATATCACAGGTGTCTTCTGTGTTGATGGTTGCTGTGTTATGAAAGCAGAGGAAAGACACTTTGAGTGTGTTTTTCTTTTTTCACACACACTTTTCCTTGTATCATAATTTGTTATTTACATTTCAATTTCCAAGCTAAGTATGTCTGAACTGTTGTCGTAGTCAAGTTTATCGTTGTTATGATTCACTCTTTCATATAGTGAATAGAATAACAGGCTTCTCTCTTATTGAGATGGCATAGTCATCACCACTCTTAGGACACATATTTGCATTCAATCATATAAATAAATTGTATTTCACTCTAGTATTTAATATAAAGCTTGTTATCATGACAAACTTGTTATGATTTTTATTATTGAGAGCTTATATTATTAAATTATGTCATTTTGAGACAGTTTGGTTCAATGGGAAGACCCAATGGGTATTGGGTCACATAGACAGGGGCTGTCTCATTTATGAGAGTTATAATTTGTTTACATATATAGAGCAGGGAGTAGAGTATAAATTTTCTAAGGAATTAAACACACAAAAATCACCTGACAGTGACAAAACATTCCAAAGCATCAAATTTCAAGTCAAATTTCATAGTGATAATCATTCAATTTAACCAGAGGAAAATGTCTTTGTAGAAAGTGTTCATTTTTGTATAACTTTATTTAATATGAAATTATCTTCTCTTGTTCTTTTGTGTGCTACTTATATGTACGTAAATTATATGTCATGCCGTGCTTCAGATTGTGTTTTGAAAACTCAGAATGAAATTGTGTACTTTTGATATTACAATCGTGACTATATTGATACATTTAACCAAAAAGATAGAAATGTGTTCTTATAAATTGTTTTTATTCTAGTACTGATCTAGTGTATCAGCATTCAGAATACATCATTAAGTGATTATCAAATCTCAAATTGTCCATTTAAAAAAAAATTGGATTGCTTCAGTAATACATGCCTGACAGATCACAGCTTAGCTCAAGACTCTCCCTGTTCAGCATCCCCTCACACAGTCAACTCCAACTTGTCCACTTTATTTTTTTTTAATTAATCAATTAATTAATTATTTTTGAGTTGGAGTCTCACTCTGTCACCTAGACTGGTTTGCAGTGGCATGCTCCCAGCCACCGCAGCCTCGACCTGCTGGACTCCAGTGATCCTTCCACCTCAGCCTCCCAAGTAGCCGGAACTACAGTTGTGCACTACCAAACCCGGCTAGTTTTAGATTTATTGTAGAGACGAGGTCTCACCAAGTTGCCCGGGTGAGTCTCAAACCTGTGGGCTCAGGCAATCCAATTGCCTTGGCTTCCCAAAGTGCTGGGATAACAGGCTGAGCCACTGAGCCCCGCCTATCATCCACTCTTACTAGACTGTCTTTTCCAGAGTGGAAGCTCAGAGTCCTCTCCTCCAACACTTTATACTTTATTGGGCAATTTCTTGACATTTCCTGAGCCAGTAATTTTCCTGAAATTGTTATTCAGAATACTGTCTCTTTTTACAGGATCTGATATGAAATGGAAAGCAACAAACTCATATTTTAAGCTCTTTAATGGTATTACATGAGGTCAAACTACCCAGCGTGTGACTATCTGTGAATCTGAAGGACTTTTAGAATCTGTGAGGACTCCGTGGGGTAACATCATGTGAACTGAGGTTGAACTGAAATTCCATGTGTTTTAAGGAATGCCCTTAACCTTAAAATGTGCCGTCATTATTTCTGAACTCAAAATATTTTTTTTTTAAAAAAGAAAGCTAGGCATGGTGGCTCAAGCCTGTAATCCCAGAGCTTTGGGAAGCTGAGGCAAGAGGACTGCCTGAGCCCAAGAACTTGAGACCAGCATGGGCAATTTGACGAGATCTCCTCTCTACAATAAATTAAAAAAAAATTAGCTGGGCATGGTGGCATATGCCTGTGATTTCAACTACTTGGAGGGCTACTTGAGGTGGAAGGATCACCCCAAGACCAGCAGGTTGGGGCTGCGGTGGCCATGAGCATGCCACTGCACTCCAACCTGGGCAACAGAGTGAGACTCAAAAAAAATTAATAATAATAATAAAGGAAAAAAGTAACAAAAATAAAGAAATGCAAGTGGTTAGGAAAATAAATGCAGTCAAATAAGTATTTGCAATATCTAAAGCCAATTTGATACAATTTTTCCCATTGAGTCTATTTTGTTATGGTTTGAATGAATGATTCTTATTCTAAATTCATGGTTGGATACCTAAGGACAGTTCAAATTTAATCATATGCAAGAAAGACTAGAAAGTTCACAAAGTCACCAAAATTCACTGAAACAAAATGAAATTTTCTAGCAAGTACTGTCCCTGGGAAATTACAGACTGTGTTATCTCTGTCCCCCCCACCCTGCCATTTTCCTTTCTCTCTCTACTCCCCCTCCTCTTTCTCTCCCCCTCCCCATGCGCCTACCTTTCTTTTTTTTTTTTTTTTTTAAAGTAGTAGTTAAGGAGAATATCCAGAGGCAAAAAGACATCTAGGTTAAAGAAGTAAATTAACAACAACAATGAAATTAGAAGTACATAAAGAAAATGAGAGCTATCATGACAAATGTTCACATGCTAACATTCATTGGATATGCACATGGGTGCGTTCAATTTTGCATTTTTCCAGCAACAGTAAGTGCCTCAAGCAATCCTGCACACTTCATTGAGGGAAAGAACCACTATACCAAAGGCAACAAGTGGTGTGCCTACATTCTAAAATGAAACGAGCCCTTTAAGATTTATATGAAAAGACACTGAGTTCACTTCGAAATAAAAGGGCCTGTTATACCTGGTCTGAGTGATGCCAACACAATAACCAAAGAAACCAAAAAGTTAAGTGGCCCTGGAGCCACAAGTTCACATGACTCTTCCGCATCTGCATATTTTACTCATACAGTCAACACTTTTTACATGAGCGATTTGCATATTTGTAGCTATCTGGCATTATTCAGACACAGGCCAAAGAAAGATATAAGTCACTAGTGCATCCCACAATCCCTGAAAATTGTTGGCATTGACAGGAACTAAAATTGATGAAGAAAAGAGTACACCCATGCACAAAGAAAACATTTTAAAATGAAAGAGGAGAAAAATATAAGCCAAACTATCTTTTTTTCTCTTTAGCTTTATTAACATTTTAGACCAACTTGGACCACTTAAGAATTACTCAAATTTCTTTTCAACCCATGACTTTATGTCTTAATGGAAATATTATTTGTATCTGTATATGAAAATTATTTAGAGTAACTACTATATATATATTCAATACAAAAGTATATATTAACTACAAAAATTCAGGATAAAGGGATATGTAAAGTAAAATACGGTCTTTTATTATGCCATATAAAAAGGATTACATTGTTATTTTTCAGACAATGTTTAATGTGTAATTATAATTCTGTTAAAAATCGAATTACAAAACACATTGCCAGATCACTAGCCTGTGGTCAATATATATTCATACAATACATAGATTTACTCATCTTCTTTTTGTCTGTGAATTATTGCCTTTATATTACAGTTGTTTTTAGTATTTGTTAATTTAAATATTCTTACAAGTACATGTCTCAGCTGCATAAATACAAATTTCACTACTAGTAGTAAAAAAAACACTGATTTTAATGAACATTTATTTGTTTTATGCTCGGTTAATCCTTACAAAACTACTGCTGCACCATTTTAGAGACAGAAAAACCAAGTCTGATTGAAATTATATAGCTTGCCTAAGGTTTCATTGCTTAAAAGTATTTGAACCCTAGAACGTCTGACTCCAGCACCTAACCACATAACTACTGTCTTACTAATACTTCAATATTAATAAAAGCATGTATTCTATAACAATTAGTTTAACCCTCTAAATTTCCATCTTATATTTATTAGTTTTGAACTAGCTACCATTTTCTTACTAGTTTTAAAGCTCCACAAAAGTAGGTACAAAAATAAATTAAAAGCTACATTCGATATTGTTTTAACTTATCACGATCAAACTGAAAAAGATCAAAATAATGCCTCTTGATTATGTAGATTCTTTTTTTTTTTTTTTTTTTTGAGTTGGAGTCTCACTCTGTCGCCCAGACTGGAGTGCAGTGGCCGCTCCCGACCACCGCAGCCTCGACCTGCTGGGCTCCGGCGATCCTTCCGCCTCAGCCTTCCAAGTAGCTGGAATTACAGGCATGCGCTGCCACGCCTGGCTGATTTTTTGATTTATTGTAGAGATGAGGTCTCGCCAAGTGGCCCAGGCGGGTCTCGAACCCGCGGGCTCAGGCAATCCACTCACCTCAGCCTCCCAAAGGTGAGGGATTACAGGTTGAGCCACCGAGCCCAGCTGATTATATAGATTCTTGATTCTCTCATTTTGATCATTAGAACTGATAAGCTTGGCCATCACTCGATGACTTCTCTTTAATGTTCGGTGTTTATGAACCTGATAGAAGACTTCAGTTCTATTTGGAAAAACAGGATGTTGCATTTTTGCAACGAATTGGTTCCTTCCAAAACTGAAGGCATAGTGAATGGAAAATATCACATATATAAGAAAAATTTAATACTATGTATATAAGCAATTCCATTTTTATGTAACATTGCATTTATTGAAGCTGAATGTTTTTGTATTAGGTTAATATAGAATGAATTTTTAACATTAAATCCCATATGCCTTTTTCTCCCCTTTTAAAACAAAAGTTTGGATAGATGCCATTTATGGCCTAATGGGTTTTCCTCACTGCTTCACATTCTTTTTGGCAAATTTGACTTATCAATGTGTCTGCATACATTAGAAAAGATATTTGTGCATCATGAATCCATGTAACTACCTTATTCCTGTATGTGTTTATGCCCCTTTTCTTTTCAAACTGTGAAACTTGGCATTAAACCACAACCAACCTGTGAAATCTGTCATTCCCTTTCTGTAATGTATAGCAAAAAACTCCATGATCAATTAGGACTGTAATTAAACATCTAATCAATGGGATGGCTGGTCATAGCACAAAGTAAGAATTGTAAAAAATTATTTCAATTTAATAAAATCAGTTATTTTATGGTAGATACACATATGTAATTAGTTTGCTTTCTGAGATTTAACTCTCAAGGTAGTAATCAAAATTTGTTGCCAATACAGAGTTTTAAAACAACTTTTTTTCCTATTTTATAGTTATGACATTTTAGTAAATAACCCTCATGACAAATTTATTATGCTATTAAGTTAAATCAAATCACAATAAGTGGCTTTCAGATTACGGTGAGTGACACTTTAATCTTTTTCAAAACTTTAAAAATTTTGCCTCTTGGTATTTTGGTCTTAAATCTGCTAATGCATTTTGTAAACCTAACATACTCAGTTGATTTATTTTTTCAGTTTTACAGTTGGGTAACTGCTAAGGTGTATATATTGATTTCCATATGTAAAAATGTAACCTACTGCATTAGGATATCACCATTCAAATTCCCATTATTAATATTAGTATCAATAAAAAGCTTTAAAATAAAATGTGAATACCCTTTTTTTCGTAAATTTGCAATCTTACTTTACAAGGAAATAAAATTGGAAATCTAGGCACTGTAGTTAATATGTCAACTTTTGCAATACTGGGAAATCTGTGGAAATAACATAGTGAACAGAATACAAACCATGGCTATGAGCTTAGTTAGGAATCACCAACTGTTAGTAGCTATGGTTGTTGCTACGATTATAGTAATTATTTTATTGCAGAAAAGAAGACATTTTTCCTAAACTACATAAGAAATAATTTTATTTTAATTTATTTATTTTTTTAATTTTAAAGATGTGGGGTACAAATCAGGTTTAGGTATACCAATGTTCATTATGCAGGTACCCTTGATGAGGTGTGCCCCTCCATCCCCTGGCAGTTTCCCTCAATTGCCAATACCAACCCTCCCCTGGCAGTTTCCCACGACTGCTAATCCCTTTCTTATAGTTTTATGGTAATTGTTCAAGGTTCGCTTATGACTGAGAACATATGGTAATCTTTTCTTTGTTTCTGGGGTCACTGAGTATGGTCAATTCTAAATCCAACCAAACCGCTGCAAAGTCCATGTTTGTCCTTCTTTATGGCTGCATAATATTCCATTGTGTATATGTACATTTAAAAATCCAATTCAGCAGGGCTCCATAGCTCAGCCTGTAATCCCGCACCTTTGGGAGGCTGAGGTGAGTGGATTGCCTGAGCCCGCGGGTTCGAGACCCGCCTGGGCAACTTGGCGAGATGTCATCTCTACAATAAATCAAAAATTAGCCGGGTGTTGTAGCACATGCCTGTAGTTCCAGCTACCTGGAAGGCTGAGGTGGAAGGGTCACCGGAGCCCAGCAGGTCAAGGCTGCGGTAGCCGATGCACTCCAGTCTGGGCAACAGAGTGAGACTCCAACTCAAAAAAAAAAAAAATCCAATCCAGAAGAAATAATTTTAAACCAGTTTTGGTGTTTCAATCTTCTCAGTGTAAATTTTTATAAGTTCAAAGCAGCTTATATGAATCAATCTTAACCTCTTTGTTAGACTGACCCATATTTTCTAGGTATATGCAACTTATAACTATAACCTAATGGTCTAGCCACCTTGCTGTTTTGTCCTAGTTATTCAAGACTGACTAGGATTAAAACCTGTTTCTTCCCGAAAAAGTCATTTTGGCCCTAGATAGCTTCAAAAACAAAAGAGCTCTCCTCTCAGCCTTCCCCTCCAGCTCTGTTTCATTGTCCTGGGCATAGTTTGGCTTCCTAAATGAAGCTGCCAAACCTACCTGCTCTCCTACTTAACACATGTATTCCTCCAACACATGCACATGTTCTTGTAGTGTTAAGATTCCAATCTGTGCGTGTCCAATGGCATTGCCAAACCTCTCCATCCTTTCTGAAAAGATGACTAACTGACCATGCACTTGATCTCAGATCTTTTTCTCTTTCTGAAATACTCCTTATCACCAATGAGCTTGTTCTCATCATCCAAAGTCCAATTTAGGAATGGTGGCTCTATGCAAAACCTTCTGCAACACTGTACTCACAGATGCAATTGTTAATCTCGACTTGTTTGCTTAGTAATACTTTTAAAGTTATTGCTGTATGATTAAGAGTTTACTTAAGCTGCCTTATAGGTCTTTCCCTCTACTTCTATCTAGAGTGCAGCTCATGGCTGGGATGACTTCATGGACCACTCTTCACATTCTAAGATAGGCACTCAATTAATTCTTGATAAACTGAAATCCTTTTTCGTGATACGCTGAAGTATGTTGTTAATAAGTTATTGCCAATGTTCTGGAAGGTGACCAAAACCATGATTTTATGGTTAATGAAGACATATTATTAACATCAACAGCCTCATTCTCATCAGCAGGAGACAAATGTATATTTTCATTAAAAACAAAATTGCATTACTCATGACAAAGTGATGATCAAACAAGCTAACATTTAGCAAAAGCAATCAACTTTTGCTATATTCAAATCATGAAATGTATTTGAAAGGCATCATGTAAGGGAATTTTCTTCATTACCTGATATTATCTCTTTTGATTACTCGTAAACTTTCTTCCCTCCCTTTCTCATGTTCTATTGGTTTTCAAAAGCCAGCAAATGAACCTTCAGGTCGACATGGTCTCTAGTGCCTGAGAATACCATAGTGAGTGACGGTTATCAGCAATGTATTTATACTCTGCTCATGTTATGTCCTGACATCCAGAGAAAGGAGTACACGATGATCTCTCAAGTTTCAACACTTACCAGGACGTGTGACACAACAATAAAATGAAACAGTCTATAGTAAATTACTCTGTTGAAAACCAGATACAAAGACAGTCATAATCGTTTTCAAAGCATTACTTTTATTGGCATTTTAATGTCACCTTCGTAATTCTAAATTATTAATTTTCAAAAGAATGTAAAGGTGTACTTAGTACATTTATTACTGGTTGCCATGATGAAATGGTTAAGAGCAGTCAGCAGAGCAAGATTCTTACAATCGCAATTCTATTTCTTATTAGCTGTGTGGCTTTGGTGATGATGCTGTAGAATTCTTGTACCTTAATTTCCATGCTATTCTAATACATATAAAACATGTATAAAAGTGACTTAGTATGTTGTAAGCATACAAAATAGTTGATTGTGATTATTTCATCTATTGATTTTGAGTATTGACCCTTTTGGCCCGTTATCCTGGTTTACCTGTATTTCAATCAACTGTCTAGTGTCTCTATTTTTTTTTTTTAAGTTGGGGTCTCACTCCGTCACCCAGGCTGAGCTGTAGTGGCACGATCATGGCTCACTGCAGCCTCAACCTCTTGGGCTCCGGCAACCCTTCCGCCTCAGCATCCTGAGTGGCTGGGACTACAGGAATGTGCCACCACACCCGGCTAATTTTTTGTAGACTCATTCATTATGTTGCCCAGGCTGGACTTGAACTCCTGGACACAAGAAATCCTCCCACCTTCATCTTCTGAGATGGTAGGATTACAGGCATGAACCACTGTACCTGACCCCAGTGCCTCTATTAATATCAACATTTTAATAGCTACTATTCTGTGACATCATTAATTGTTGTAAAGAAGAATTTTTAAAATACAAACCGCCAAAATCAGCATTTCATTTCTTATATTTAAAAAGTATAAATATTGAACTTGTATTGGATTACTTTGAATTCAAACAACAACGTCATGGGGACCACTACCACCTGACTGTATTCAAAGATCTTCTCCAGAAAGATTGCTTCAGATAGCTCTTACTTAGTCTTTTAAGGTCTAGGCATTATGCTAGAGACAAATGGATTTTTACAAGATAGATCTTTTTGGTCCATTTGAGAGCCTGCTTTGAGTCCTGCTTAAAACTATCAGTAATTTTGAAATGATCTAAACATATCATCTGTATCATAGTGAAGTAATTAAATCCTATTTTGGTTATTAAACTGTCTTGTAAATACAGGGCAAACATCAGTCAACTCATGCTATACTTTTGTGAAGCTTCTTACACGTAGTGACCTTTTGCTGACACACAAAAAAGTACATCTCCTCTTTTTCTATGATTACTGCCTCTACCTTTGGATTCATCTTTTCAAAAGTAAAACCTTGTTATTATAATCATCTTCTTAAAATCAAAACACATTATTATTATGAACTTAGAGCCTCAGTTAAAACTCACTGAACGTTAAAAACAACAACAGTAAAACAACACTCTGAAGACTTAGACATAATCTTCAAGTACACTTGATCATAAAATGGCTTTATATATCCCCCCACCCTATAGTCAAAACAAACTATTTTATCTTGAAAAGTAATCGGACAGTGGTGTTGGTGTTCAAATACCAGGCTTTATATTTATTCTGTGGGCATTTTGATTTAAACAGATTTTTGAGAATCTATCTCGTATCCATCCTCGTGATGGCTTCCATAAAATTTGAGAATTGTGGTACCAGTAATACCACAAGGGAAAATAAAGCTGTAGAATGAGGAACATAAATTTAAACCACAACACCAAGAGTTATGGCCATAATCTGTCATGTACTGTGCTTCCTGCCTAAGGAGCTGGAAGAAGGATGATGCTTCAACTGAAGATATAAAGTTGGATGTACTATGGCATTGTTCTGTAGTCATCGTATGTTCAATAATACTTACTGAGCGTTTGCATGGACTAGTCAGGTGCATGCCAGGTACCTAATGCCTCTCAGACTACAGGAACTCAAAGAGACTTTGTGTATTATGAAACAAATGTTAGGAAATCATCCTTCACATTGACAAGAATCTGGAGAAATTCCTGTGGTTGGAAAGGAAGGATAGGACTTCTCTCACAAGTTGGTGACAAATGGGCTGTATTACTAGAGTGAAGACAAAAAATGGTGTACAAGAAAGAACCTTTGTAAAAGCAGGTACGAAATTTGGGAACACAGAATGAAAACAAAAAACTCAAGTGAACAAAAAATGATGCCAGCTTAAAAATCATAACTGAGATAAAAAGTGTGGAAAATATAGATTTGGTTTGACTTAAATTTCACTTATTTTTCAAACTCGGGCATGCTGAGAAAAATGAAAGAAAACCAAGAAAGTTTTTAAATACACGCTGCTGTTGGGTTTCTTTCCCTTCTCTCATCTGGGCCTTTTTTGTTGACTAGATTATTACTTACCCTAATGTAACTCCAAATTAAATTTTACTACTAATAAAACAACAAAATGAGAGAGATCTTGGCGATAAGATAGAGCTTCAATTATCCTAGAGAGTATTCTACAATGTGTAATTAGTTTGATCAGCATAAAATAAGCCTTGAAGTCTCTTAAATAATAACCTACAACTGCCTTACCTTGACTTTCTGAGCTGACAGAGTCAGTATGTTTGAATTCTTTATCCCATGTGTTTTATAATGTCATTCATTTGTATCTGTCTTGAATTAACAAAATTCAGCAATTCATATTGACTTATTTATGACCAATGGAGTTTTAAAAGCCTGGCAGTAGTCCAGGTGCGGTGGCTCAAGCTTGTAATCCCAGCATTTTGGAGGGCTGAGGCGAGACGATTGCCTGAGCCTGCACGTTCGAGACCAGCAAGAGCAACATGGTGAGACCTTGTCTCTATAAAAAATTTAAAAAAGAACTTAGCCTGATGTGGTAGTACATGCCTGTAGTTCTGGCTACTTGGAAGACTGAGGTGGAAGGATCGCCTGAGCCTAGCAGGTCAACGCTGGGGTAACCGTGCACTCTAGCCCGGTCAATGGAGTGAGATTACAATTCAAAAAAAAAAAGCAAATAAAATCAAGTCTTTGTGTTCTGGTTATTAAATTCAAGAAGGCTGACCTAAAAATTTCATGGAGAATGATGATTTATATGAAGTCTACCAAACAGTGACTTAAATAATAGGTGGTCCCATTCAAGAGAATATTACTTCAAGCCTGACATATTAATTGAAAATCCTTTACTTCACAATTTATGAGTGTACATATATTTTAAAAATTAAATATTTTTAAAAAATAAGGCGTGGACAACCCCTTCAGGTCCCCTCCCACTGTGGGGTCTTTTCTGTCCTCTCAATAAATCCTGCTTTCTCAAAAAAAGATAAAAAAAGAAACAAAGAAGGCTTATTAGACAATTAATGACAAAGAGAAATTGGTAAACTAAAACTAACTAGAAAATATGTGAATGGATTCTTCATATGCCACACAGTTTGAAAATAAAATATTGACAAATTAACAGTTTTAGGCAGCTTTATATGTTATAGAGTTATATAACTTTTTTTTTTTTTACTAATTAGGAGTTTGTGAATTGAGAAAAGATCAGTTTCAAATAAATTAATGGTTTCTCAGTATTACTAGTCCTTCAAAACTTTTGTGAACGCTCTAAAGATCTCTCCTTAAACTTTTACTACCCTTTACCTTCCCTTATGATACTTGTCTAGTTAACTCATCTCACCCAAAGTCCCAAGTCACTAAGTAATCCATTTCCATAATGTCTTCATGAACACAGAAGAATCCCTTAGCTTGATACACACAAATCATTAATTTATGAAATTAGAATGCCACTATTGCATTCTTTGCTGTTCTTAGTCTTCACCTCTGTGAAAAAATGATGTACCAATGACCATTTAATTATCAAATGTCAATCCATCTCCATCTTCTTAAATTCCCCTCTTAAAAAATTTCCTCTTTCTTAAAAGCCTTATGACCTTGAGAAAACGAATCCTTCAAATGTAATGATTTTTCCCTATACAAAAAGTTGACACTCAATTTTTAGGTTTGTCATAGAAATGACTGAAATAATATATGAAGTAACCATGGCACAATGAAAAGTCAAAATGCTAACCATTACAATTTGCTACCATAACCATCTAATTGGTTTCTCCATCTTGAATCTCTCTTCCATTCAGTCAACACTGCTAATAATTTGAAAATACTACCCTCAAGTTCAAATCTCTCCAATATACCCCACTTCCACTCATGTGCCCAATCTTTCTTTCTAGCTCAATCTACACCATTCCCTAAAGATACTCGGTAAATCCAGGACTGGAATGTTTTCTATTTCTTTTCCTTGTTTCTGTCATTTTGCTTTTGCTTGAAACTTGATTATTCTTCTCTTCAAAAATCCTCTCTATACATTATGGTCTAAGTTCTAAACTCTTCCATGAAGACTTCATGGATCACCTTAGTGAGAAAATGAGTGTCCTAATGCTCAGACTGATTTTAGCACACTGCAATATTCACAAAGCATTTTGCACCAACCTGTTTCAAGGAGTGTAGACATTCAGTACACCCTCAGTTCCAGAAATCCTCAATAGACCTTTTTTATTTTCACTTAGACAATGACTAGCAGAAAGCAGGTGCCTCAAAACATTGAAAGATATATCAACCCATACTACACATGCACATTAGTTGTTAGAATACCATCATACCATATATTATATTATTATAATGTATGGTTTTATTATAATAAAAAAATTAAAGGGTCACTCTCACAAGACACAGATCTTGGTATGATTCTTAACCACAAATCTTCATGAATATATCAATATTCTGGCATGCATATGTGTTTATTGTATATTATTTTACTTCAAAGTGAGATGTAATATCATGATTCTATAAAAACTAACCTGTGGACACTAGGATTTTGCTGGGCAATTATTAGCTTCTAGTAGTTGGGACTAGAAAGACAGGGAGCATTTGTGACCTAGAGAATTTAAGAATATGGAAGGCAGTGTGGGGGGGTGGCGATAGTAAATAGTGCATTAGGATGTTTGGGAAAAGACTTTCATACCATACAGATGAGAGTTCAGATCCTATTTGATATTCACCAGCTTTCAGACACTTATTGGGTTAGCCTCACCACACTTTCCTCATATATAAAGTAGGGATACAAAAGGTTATGCAAAGAAGGAAGAGTTGATGTCCATCATTACCCTTTGGACCATGCAGATGTGCTCAGTCTATACTTATTTGTTGCTGCTGCTACTATTATTGAATCCAAACTTCCAATTGCCCATAAGAAGAAACCACCCTAGTAATCTGTCTGAAAGACGAGAGAAAAAAAAGCACGTCTGCCTCATGTACTCTCTTGTTCAAGTCCTCGGTATCTATTAAAAATCCACAATCAGACCCTTCCTGGGGCCATATGATTTTACCTCTGAGACCCTTTACTCAGGGAAGGGTTTCCCTGTTAGCACATGAGGTGATCATATGTTCTTGCATAGTGATTTTTCATGGAAATCAGGATTAGCAAGGACTTAAGGAGAGTTGGAAAGACTAGTCTTGGAAGGCTGGTCACAGAGGAGATAAAGAAGTTGAAAAGATGTGCAAAAAGACAAATGTGTCTGCATCACCCATAGCTAGGGAGGTTGGAGCATCCCACAAAGGGAATAGAGCTTCGAGTCCTCAGGGAGCCAATTCAAGTCACCTCCTTCCAGGAGCTGGTGTTTGCAAAGGAGGCCCAGGGACATAGGTCTAACCTTCACCCGCAGCTCTACCTGTATAATTTAACCTCATTCATCCTGCTTATCTATCAAATGATGGGATTGGACCGTATGAGCTCTAAAATCCCTTTCAGCATTAAAGCTTGTTCACTGTCTGATTATACCGTCTTCAGAAACGACAGAAGTTCTTCATGGCACTTACACTGGCATTCTAAAAATCCGCCTCTTTTAATCCCATGGATATTTGTTCCATGGATTAAGTTCTGAGAATATAAACACGAATCTGTGTTACTCGAAAGACCAGAAGGAATCTGCCTGTGTGAGGCTTTATGAAGTCCTTCAGTTGTGCTCTTGTCATGCGCTTTATAGTTTATACTCCTTGTCATACGTGCTGGGGGCCCTTTAATTTCATCCTTGGGTTGTATACACATATTACTGGTATTTTTAGAAGCACTTTATGAGTACAAAATCTATTCCCTGTGCCCTCATCAATTTGAAATTACCATTTTAAGGCTGATTAAATAAGGATTAGTGCCAATGTTCTACTTATTAGGCTGTGTCTTCAACTGGAACTGATGATATAGTATTTGTCAATAACTAGTTCACAGCCTTAAATTCCACAAAATGAAACCTTTGCATCTGAGTCCATCTGTCTGAAAATTTTAAGGCAAGCTTCCATGAAGAGGAAAGTCATCTATTATATGATGATATAGGCGTACAGTGGCATGTATCACAGCTGTTTGATTACTGCTGGGAAGATAACTTGCATTCCCCCCTAAGCCCTCTATCCAAATCCAGCAGTGATGGATTGAATTCCCTTTCCTTAGCATGATGATGGATTACTTTAGGAGGATATATAAGAATTGTGGAATCTGGGCAGAAATTAATTAACAACATAACAACAAAAAAATGCTAGCATTGATCTTTACCATGATATGAGATTGATCTGAGAGGTTGGTCAAATAACCCCTAAACTTTTTAAAAGTATAAATCATCAGTCATTCATCTGAGTTTTCCTTTTCAGTAGCATCTAGTTCTTTATCTTATAGCAATTATATGATTCAAAATTTATATTACTACTAAGTACTACCAACCTACGAACACAGAAATTTCGTACGGGTCAACTAACACAGTATGCCTTCACATACGGTTCACGATACACATTTGCTAGTAGTAGTCTTTAGGAATGACCTTGCATTTGCAAAAGAATAAAGACATAGATGGTATAGATGTTATAAGGTAGTGGAAAAGGGCGCTAGGTGTGTGATCAGATGAGCTCAAGCCTCAGCACCTTAAGAAAGCCATGTCACTGAACTCTGAGCACAGTTCCTCCAGTGTAAACATTGTCATCTCATCTGCCTGATTCCCTATGGAGGCATTATGATTCAATAAAATAATCTATTCAAAATATAAGAAATAGAAAACGTTAAACTGGGTTTGCAGAAAGAATGCACTGTATAGTCTTTCTCTTCTGCATGGGATGATTAGGTGAGTGAAAACAGGAAAAAACCAGAGAAGCAGAAGTGCAATACATTCTGAGTATTTACAGTGAGATTCTAACTTCTTTAAGTGGAGATAAGGAAATGGTGTAGGAAAACATTTTCTAAATCTCAGCATTTTCGTGATGAAAAACGCAGAGAAAGTCCAACCAAATGATAGCTTCAAAATACTTTAGAGAATATAAAAATGTCTATAAGATTATACTTTCTCATCAAAAATGAAGATTAAGAAGTCAGCAAAAAAGTGAGGAGGAATTATTTTCTTGATGAAAAGAAAGTCCTTAAGAAGACTAGCCCATTTTTGACTGTATTCATTATTTGGAATTTGGAAATGTGTAGGGAACTTTTAAACCCGACACAAATATACAGCTTGAAATTCAGCTGCTCAAGGTGAAAGGAAACCAGATCACAACCAAATACAGAGGAAACACAGAAAGTACTAATAAAACTAACATTGATCTGCCGGGAGACAGGTGCTGAGCTGGTAAAAAGAGGTTAGTGTCTAACAACAGTGTACAGCCCTTTTGTTTCTCCAGAAAAAAAAATTAGTTCAGTAGCAGCCCTCGAGTCCCTGAGGGAACTATCCACGAAGGCTGATAGAGTCTTGTGAGTTGACACAAAAGTTTGTTCTTGGAACTGATGAAAAACAAAGGTTTCCAGGCTGAGAACTTGTGGAGAAAAAAGGAAAAGAAACTGAAAATGAAAAGGAGAATTGACTTAAAAACAGTTTGCTTGCAAAATTAAGTGGTTAAGGAAGCAAAATTATGAACTCCAGGTTTGCCTCACATTTTTCCAAGGGAAAAAAAAAGAACTATCAGGGGCATGAAGGAAGAAATGCATCCTGGGAACTGAGTCTTGGCACAATTCAGTAAGGGCTGGAGACTCTTCTCCTTCAGATATCCAGAGATCCAACCTCCACTGCAGATGTGTTACATGCCAGACATGCTGGGTTACATGCTGGGTGCAAACGTGAAGGAAATAGCGTGCTTGGCATGAAGAAATATATCAGCAGGTCGGGGAAGCAACAATAACAAAATAATAAAAGCAATGTGGTTGGGGATATGACAGACACTGTCACCTGGGGCAGAGAGGGTTTTTGCTTGTGTAAGTCAGCGCAAATATAGGGAAAAAAATGCAAAAAGCAAAACAACAAAACAAAACCAACCACTGCAAAGGTGAGACCAGAAATCTAGAAGACTCTGAAGAAATAGTTTCTTGAAAACAATGAATTTGAAATGTAAGAGAGAAAACACTGTGAGGGTCAAGTGCAGATTGTTACTGAGAAGATAAAGTTACTGAACACCTTTGCCAGAATGAATTGCATTGTGTTGTTACTGGTGGTGCAAGCGTGGTCACGCAGCCCAAAGCCAAACTCAAGAGATGGTGGAAGGAAAGTGACTTTATTCCCAAAACTGACAGACGGGGGAATTGGCCACGCTCATGCCTCAAGGAAACCATTTCTGATTTTTTAGGTTGAGTACAAGGGCTTAAAAAGGAAACTCAGTATGAAGGATATGCAGGCATGGCACAGGGTGTGTCCTGATGGTTTATCTTGGGTGGTGGTCTTCCAAGAGGTCTGGTGGGTGTTATCTCAGTTGCTATCAGGTTATGGATCAATTGTCCTGTGACTCCTCCAAGTGAGACTGTCCTGCATTGAGGCTGTTTTAAGATTAGCCCCTGGAATGTCTAAGCAAGTGTATGGTCAAATAAGCGTGCATGGAAAGAAGTTTCTAGACTATGTTGAGAGAGAAGAAAAAAAAGAAAAACACATTTTAAGGCTGAGACACTCAGTTACAATGTCACATCTGGAAGTGCCTGTACTGATCCTGACTGCCAGTGCTACTGACACTCTCACCTGAGGATTTTTCAGAATTCTACTTTTGAACATAGATTAACTGGTTCATGGGAATCAAATACAGGTCCGAACATTCTATGATACATAATCCTATTCTGAAATCATATGCTCAGCAACCAACCTAAGACAGACTTATATTCTTTCGGGCTTTCAATGAACAAATAATTAAACATTTTATAGAAAACAGCATCTCTAGAAAAAGGAAGTGCCTCAAGTTTTAAGACGGTCCTCTAAGATTTGTTTTTTATATAGAATATGGAGACTGCAACTTATTTTGTGGAGAATGGGTGAAGATTCCCATAGTCTTTTCCAATTTCTCTTTCAATCAATATTCAGTTACAAAATAAAGGTTGCTTGATAGAACTCCATTGAGCAAAAGCCAGTTAATTTAAAACCTTTTGGTTCTAAATTATGTTCTTATATTTCCTAGGGTAATTTGTCACAGAATTTTATAGTAGTCATCAAGATAATTAAGTTCAGAAACAGGTTCTAGCAACAGGGAACGAACATAAATTAAAAGGGTTTTAAATAACCACATTTTATTTAAATCCCCAAGTGTACACTCTTAAATTTACCTTTGTAGCAGTAACAAACTTGCATTGCTACATTTGAATACAAAATAAAAATTGACCGCCTTTAATCATAATTGCTTTTAATTCTTAGTGAAAGTTTAAATTACAATAGTAGCCACTGAACAGAACGATGTTTGAGGTTGTTTCCTGCTGACAGTTTTAATTTGATTTGCTTTGAATTTCTTCTGAACATGCTAAGATTTCAGCTGACGTTGCATCAATTTTAAATCACATTTCTTTTTAAATAAATTTAAATACCTAAATAGAAGATGTGAGGATAACAACTAAAGAAAACAAAAGTGGAAAAATTGACATAATTAAAGGGAGACTATGAAGTGATATAAACAACAGGCTCATGAAAATCACTCTTGCAAATGCATAATAAATGAACATCAAGAAAGAATTCCAAAAGGAAGTAGAGAATTACCACAGGAACATGCTCCAGAAAAACAACACCAAACAAACAGACTAAAATATTCATTAACCTAGAAATAAAGATTTTAAAAGTTAGTATAAAGTAGCCTAAAGATGAAAGAAACTGAATAAAGATTTTGTACTCTACAAATATGATGATTTTAAATGAGATCCGTGAGTAGATCTAAAATTGGGAGTATTCAAATGACAAGAACAAAAACACTCCATGCAATAAAGGTGGTCATATTTTATGTGATGTCATAAAAATAAAAAACTCTGATAAATAATAGTTTGAGTTAATATGTTGTGATTGCAACAGAATGGGTTGTTTTCGATATATTTAATATAAAAGCCCATCTGATAAAGACTCCCAGTAAAAGAGAAATAAACCACGTACAACTAATATAGCATGTAGTCATATTTCCAATAATATTTAAAAATATTTAATATAGAAAACATCGCATCTTTCATGCATCCCATTTGAGAGCAATTGACCTATATATAGAACACACATGTATAGAAAACACACACACATATATAAAAATCACACACACATATACATATATAAAGCATGCACAGTATATTGAGTACTTTTTTTCACTCAACATAGAAAGAGATAGATAGGTCGATTAAATAGAAATATACATATAAATATAGATATATGTATATGAATATATGAATTCCTCTTTGTTTCTATCATTACATATTTGTGTTCCCTAATTTCAGAAATCATGTCTGTAGCCCAAATTCAGTCAAGAGATAATATTATAATTGCTATTCCGCCTTTCAATCTAACTATCTTTCCATTCTGTTTTAGAAGTCAATTGAATTAGTTTGAAAAGATTAATGTCTACATTTCTATAGAGTCAATCGCACATAATCTGTGTTACTAGGAGTCCACTATGGTGCAGGCATATAGAAAATTTCAAAATAATCCATATTGATTCAAAATCCATTTTTGAACTGAATTTGTATTTGGTTGTGTATGATTATCTCAGAATTAACTTTATTTCAAAGAAAAACTGAAAAGCGTCTTGTAAATCACGAAGAGTTTGGAAAACTGCCTTGTTTAGCCGCGTGACTCTTGATCAACTCTTCTGAATCATGTTTCATGTTCAAAGTTGTAAGAACCTCAAAGAGATGAAACGCATAAACATTCTTACTATGGACTCTTTTTGGAAGCAGATAAAATACTTTCAGTAACTTTTAGACATCTTAGTGTTAGGTGTTGCTAATTTACTAATTCGTTATATTATGCTACAGATATTTAGTGAACACTTACTCTATTTCAGGCATGTAAGGCACTGAGAATAAGACAGACATGGTCCCTACTCTAATGGAATTTACAGGGTTATTGTCCGTCACTAAGTCCCTTAGGGCCTCACCTAGTTCATCTGAAAATAAATGCCTAAATTAATCTACAGTTTGTCAAAGTTACTTCTATGTCTAAAATTAATGATTGCTGTGAAAATGCAGGCTACATGTTGGCATATAAACATATAAAGATGCTTAAAATGGCAAAAGATACTGTAATCGGTGTCACACCAAGTAATGATTTGAATTTAAAAGTTAAAATGTTTTTATCAACTAAGCTTTACTTTTCCATAGAATTGTACCAAAACGTAAATATTTTTTACTTTTAAGACTTCCTGCTCTATTTTTGAATGAAAATATTTTAATTTCATTCTATCTGAGAAAATAGCCTAATCTCCAAAGTTGTCCTGAATTTTTCATGGCTTAAAATTAAATTGATGATGTATGTCATTTCTAGACATTTTTAAAAGTGAAATTTTTAAGTTCAGCTAATTCTTGGTGTGCATTAGAATCAAGCAATGCTATCTGAGAGTGTCAATTATAAATTTCCTATGTAAATGTTTTGTTCATTTTTGCTGTTCTTTAAAACATTGACTTTTACTAGACTTTTGTTCATCTAAAATCAATTTAGATTTTATATTTTATAGCTGACCGTCATTGTGTTGCTAAGTGATTTTTTTAAAGGGGGTGATTTTATTTAGTGGACATACTTTTGACAGAAAAAAAATGGTGAGTATTGATATGGTTATATTGCATCACAAAGTATCCCAAAGCAGCACATTTTTATTTGTAACATTAAGAACAGAGAGAAAGAAAATAAGAAGGGGCAATATATATGCAGATCAGTGAGGATTTTATGGACTGCAAGAACATAGAAAGAGCTTTGGACCTGGGCAGAGTTCTGCTCTGCTACCAGCTACCTAAGTGACCTTGTGTTAGATAGTTAAACACTCTAAAAATGATAGGCTAGTACTAGGTGATCCTTTAGATCATTCCAGATAAAAAGACTGTAATTCCAACCATCACATCATGTTATAATTCAGTCCTTAAAGGATAGCCAGTTCCTAATAGCAGCCTTCCGTCTGAATAATTGTTCACCTTTGCTCTGTAACAAATATCTGTTATATCAAGTAATTCTAAAAGGTATAGTAGACTCAAAGGATAAAAGAAAATGAGTAGGTTACATTGCCCGAAAGAATCTTTAGGGAGATGACAAAACAGGTTTCTGCCCAAAATGCACTATGACAAGAAAGACAGGTCAATGTGATCGTGGGTTTCACAACAGCAAATACGGAGACAAGAGTTCTTTGTACAACTCAGTAAACGAAAAGAAAAGTTCAAGGTGGGTTAGGAATGATTCTATTAGTAAAAACCAACAAGTAAAAGGGATATTTCCTATATTATAGAGGTCCTCAATATATATTGATAATGCCTTTTGACTAAAATATGTATCTATTTGTATGTGTCTATATATCTATATATGCACTTAAATGTATATATATATGAAAATGTTTACATTATATAGATGTAGATAGATAATGGAAATTAAGCAATTTCCACAAGCATAGTCATTAGGATGTGAACTCATAGACTGCTGGAATTTTTTTTTTTTTTCTGTTATATCATCCACACCAAGAATGGAAAATCTGACACCTATTGCCTGTCCACTCATACTTTTCAAAAGATGACCAAATCAGTAGACTAGCTTTTTTTTCTAATTACCAGAGCTTTTCTCTGTACCTTTTTTTGTGCTCTTTTTTTCAAAGTAAATTATTGTTAAAACAAATGGAATTTTCCTCCATGAGGTAGGACAGTGGAGCATATTTTACAATTGAATCTGTGGACAGAGCTATTAGCTCACACAAAATGTGAAAATAAAAAGTTGTCTAAAAAATTATCAATATTATTTATTCTAAAAAGTTCAGAGGTTCTACTATCATGGAAGAGACTAAAAATAGTGCTTATCTATAGGTAATTTCAGGAGAAATAGCAAAAGAATCTTTAGGGGGATGACAGGTCAGTTTTCTGCCTTAAATGCAGTATGACAAGAAAGACGGATCAATTTGCTCGTAGGTTACACAATAGTAAATACAGAGACAATAGTTCTTTGTACAAATTGGCACTTGAAATAAAAAGTTCAATGTGAGTTTCTAGGTCTCTAATCTGGTGCTGGACTTTGTGGGAAGGTGTATGACAGTTTCTAAAGCAAGATTAAAGCCCGGCCCGGGCTTGTCAAAGTCAAGTTTAGATTGCACATCTATAAGAGTTCTTTCAAAATGATGATCTGGTACTTAAAAAAAAAAAAAAATTAGTTAGCACAATGTCTGGGGATGGGAGAAAGAATAGCATCTGCACATATTTACCACAGTGTCAGGTTTAAGTCTCCTAAAATGAATCTCCCAAGACACCTAAGAGAACAAGTCTGGCAGATTAACATGGCTAGATTTAGGTTGTAATCTGAAGTTTTATGGAAAATTATCAAAGTGATGTTACAAAAAGAGAATCTGTCATTGTAACTCACTAACAATCTCCTGTTTACAGTTTATTTTATTTTATTATTTTATTTTATTTTATTTTATATTTGTTGGAGTCTCACTCCCTCGCCCAGGCTGGAGTGCAGTGGCATACTCACAGCCACCCCAGGATTGAGTTGCCAGGCTCCAGCAATCCTTCCATCTCAGCCATCCAAGTAGGCGGAACTACAGACACGTGCTACCATGTCCCACTAATTTTTGATTTATTGTAGAGATGAGGTCTTTCCAAGTTGCCTGGGCTGGTCACGAACCCACGGGCTCTGGCAACCCACTCTCTTCGGTCTCCCAAAGAGCTGGGATTACAGGCTGAGCCACCGAGCCCAGCCTACAACTATTTTAAAGTAAATTTCTGGAGTTTGTCAACCTTTAGACAATTTATATCTAAAATATATAACTAAAATAAATATATATTTTAACTAGTATTTAAGGGTTTAACAGATAGTGATTAGATTTGTGCAGTTTTTATTAAAGAGAGGAAAAGTCCTCTGATCAACTTTGCTGCTTTTAAATGTTTTTATTTTAATGAAGGCTATAGATCTTTCCAATAATTTAAGATACTAAGACATGTCTTTCACTATGACTCAAATAGTACATTCTAGAAACTTGACTGAGTACTCATAGCCTTGTCTATGTTTCAGGAGTTGAAACTAATAATTAATTTTAAAAGCACAGATTTCTAGCTCCTGTAGGTTTGAAAACACTTTAATTGCCTTGATAATTTGTTTTCAACTATCGTGAAATCTCTGGAGAGTTGAAAATTAAAATATCAGTGTAACACAGAGAAAACACACAGGTGAGATATAGAATAAAAATGTGACTTACAAAGTGACACTATATACACGCTTGTGTGAATAAATTGCAGAAAATATATACCTATCTAGAGATCAAGGCACAGTTATCTCGCACTAATGCATGACATTACTGGAGTGCTAAGAAGACTTAGATGAATTTAAGATCTTATCTTACCTCCCAAGTTCCATATGAATTTGTGCGTTTTATAAGCTTCCTGTGTTGAGTTACTTCTCGTAGAGCGCAATTTTTAATCTCTCGACAATCTTGTGCATTCTATAGAACACTACAATATATTATATTCCACTAAAATCCTAGGCAATAGGAGGTCATTATTTTGGGAATGTGTTACAAAGGGGATATATACATGCCTTGCAAATGTAATCAAATTTCACATAAGAAGGGAGGAGTCAGGAGTAAGGACTTGGAGGGCCACATGATCTATCTCCTTTCCGCAGGCAATAGATGTTCTCAATTCACAGCATATGACTGTTCCACTACTTCTGATGTTACAACCATTTTAGTCTCATGCATAGAATATTTCTTGGCCTCCTCATCCCATTTCTGAGCTGAGAATTGGATGGGTCAGTTTGGGTCAGAAGCTAAACCTAGATCAACCAGCAATAGCCAGGAGGCAGCATCTTGTAATAAAGGCATCCTCTTGTACAATCTAACCCCAAGGGTCAAAGAGCAGTTCTCAAAAAAACAGGGGTGGAATAAAGGTGGAGCGAAGAGTCTCAAAGTCTGAGCTGCACTACTGACTTGCATTTTTTCTGAGGATTGAATGGAATCCTTACTTCATTTATTCAGATATTTATAAGTTCGGCAAATATCCATTAAGTATCTACTCAAAGCTAGGTCCCAGAGTTTCAGAAATGAAATGGTCCTCTCCTCATGACATTTTCCATGGTGAAGGATTCTGATTTCTAGGATCTTGAAATCACAGTGTCCAAAGGCACATACATTTTGACTGGGAAGTTGTCATTCCACAGGTATAAAGTTTCAGTTACACAAAATAAACACATTTTAGAACTGTAGTCCCCAACTTGTCTGGCATCAGGGGCCAGTTTGGTGGAAGACAATCTTTCCACAGGCTTGGGGAGGGGAGACGGTTTCAGAATGATTCAAGTGCATTATATTTATTGTGCACAATATCATTTCTATTATTATTCCACTGTAATAGATAACAAAATATATAGCATCGCCACCTCAGCCCATCAAGCATTAGACTCTCACAAGCAACCTAGCTTCCTTGCAAGCTCTGTTCACAATAGGGTTTGTGCTCCTGTGAGAGTCTAATGCCACCGGCTGATCGGACAGGAGGTGGAGCTCAGGCAGTAATGCAATCGATGGATAGCAGCTGTATAAACTGATGAAGATTTTTTGCTCACCTGTCAGTTACCTCCTGCTGTGTGGCGCAGTTCTTAATAGACCAAGGACCGGGATCAATCCATGGCCCAGGGGTTAGGGACCCCTGCTCTAGAGCTCTGAGGTACAACATATTGTCAACAGTACTGCACTATGCACTTAGTATTCTCTTAAGACAGTAAACTTCATGTTGGGTGTTCTTACCACAAAAATGGGGGCGCAAGAGGAAATTTTCAGATGGGATAGATGTTTAATACCTCGAGGTGATGTTTTCATGGGAGAATGCATATATCTAAATGCATCAGTTTGTATATATTAAACGTGCACTTTTTGGTGTATCTATTGCACTTCAACAAAGCTGGTAACTTATTAAAAAGCACGTGCTAGCCGGGCTCGGTGGCTCACACCTGTAATCCCAGCACTTTGGGAAGCAGAGACAAGAGGATTGCCTGAGTCTAGGAGTTCGAGACCAGCCTGGGCAACTTGGCGAGACCGCGTCTCTACAATAAATTTAAAAAATTAGCTAGGTGTGGTGGCGCACACCTGTAGTTCAAGCTGTTAATACTTGGAAGGCTGAGGCAGCGGGTCGAGCCCAACAGGTCGAGACTGTGGTAACTGCGAGCGTGCCATTGTACTCCAGCCTGGGTGACAGAATGAGACTCCGACTCAAAACAAGCAAACAAACAAATAAATAAAGATAAATACAGTAAACAGCTTGTGCCTTTAGTCATGTTTTTGTGACTTTTTTAAAGAAATACTTTTCCTTAAAAACAATCATGATTCACTTATTAACAAACTATAAAATTTCTCATCTATAACCTGAATTTAACTAAAATATTTGACTCCTGATTTTGTATATTAGTCATGTGTTCCCTTAGAGATAAACCCAGATCAAGGTAGTTAGTATTATTCATAAGAGACCTCGAAGGAGTTACTCTCAATTGGACATTGATGGCCAAAATATAAAATAAAATAATAAAATAAAATACGTAAATAAACCAAGGGAGACAAATATATATGCAGTGACCAAGAATGAACAATATGTATTTTTCACTGAAAACAAACATATAAACTAATTATGATATGAAAAAACCATATGACAATCTAAATAACAGCAAGATTTAATTTAGAGTGAAGAAAAAAATGCAAGTATGGCAATTTCAGGAATCAAGTCCAGTGTTAGAAACACAAAATATACATGATAAAATCAGTTTTATTACATAATATGTGCTTTAATCATTCACGCAATTCTTTCACAGAGATGGTTTTTTAAAATCTACCAAAGCCTCCTGGACCAAAAGAAGAAAAAGTAATATTTTAAAATTTCATCAGTGAAGATACACAGTTGTTTAATAGTTCAATTAAAATAGAAAATAACAACATACTGTGCTTAAATATCACTTTTTAGTTCAACTTGGACTACATGGTCCTTCCTTGTGACAGAGAAGATACAGGAAGTATATGAGTCTCTATTTTCGTTACCAGGTTTATATTACATTGGGCAATTATGATTTCAGCATCTGAAGGGTTTAAAATTCTGAACCTGCCTGAGAGGAATACTATGCAACGCTATACATAGTTGCATACCCTTTACAACTGCATTATGAAGCATGACTAATTTCTTGATGGGCTTCTCACCCCAAGACCACGCACCAAATGATGAGATGAAGATATACCAAATGTTGACAGAACTATGGAAATAACACAGCCATCAAATATAGTTCTCTAAGTTGTGTACATAATTTGCCAGTCTAATCATGCCCTTCAGCTGGACAATATTAGAATTCTTAGAAGAATTTTTTAGTGAACAAAGTGGGCCAGGGAATATTCTGCTGTATTAAATAACACAAAGATTTCTGGAGGTGAACATCAGGGCACCTCCACGCCCAGCTGCAGCGTGACGCTAATAGATGTGATTTCATCTGTAACTACTGGTGCTCCATTCAGACCCAAGAATGATTTGAATAGACACTTCAGTCCTGAAATGCATTCGTTCCTACTTCAATTTATATTATCAGCTAGCAGAATGAATGCACGCAAAGGGGGCTTGGAGATCCTTGGGAGAAGTACTTGTTAAATGTAACTCAAAAGCAGATTGGAACATTTTCCCCTTTTAAATGCATTTTCCCAGAGTCCTAATAAATGAAAGCTGGGCTGCCATCCAGGTTTCCAAGCCACTAGAGCCTGATTGTTTTCTATTTGTTTCAGTGTTTAAAGCCAACAAAAGCTGCATTAAAACTGATGGTGCCAAGTAGTAACAAGCATACTCTCAGCATAGCTAATGTAAGAACCCACCGCCCCAGGATATAGCATTTCAAATATAACAGAATGTAGAGGTTAGGCTCTTTGTCATGGCATTTTATGAACAAAACATTCATTAACATTGTATGTTTATGAAAACAACCACAAAAACTCACTATTAACTAAAAACAGAATGGTAACTATGTCATATGCTCCGTGCATTTTTTTCATTTCTAGTCACATTTATTTCTTATACTCCTATCTAATTTAAATGATTACTTAAAAGAAAATGTATTATCTCTTTCATATACTTCTTTTTTCTTCCATAACACACATACGTGTGCACACGTGCGTGCATGCGCGCGCACACACACACACACACACACACACACACACACACACAAACACACAAAGTTGGTTCATTGCTTTCTTTCTAACTCACTAAAACATTCTTAATTGTGGTCATTCACATCCTTGCCAGTCACTCTGGGGACGACAAAACAAAATTTCCCTGCTATCTCTCCCCCAAAACATGACAAATTCGATTATTATATTTAAAATGGCTACTGAATTCATTGTAACAATTATTTTTATATTTTGTTTAAATAAATTAAATAAATCATTCTTGTTAAGGCTTTAGGAATTTCATGTGTGATTAATTTTAATTTCATTCAAGATAAACATTATTCTATTTTAATTGCGTGAGACTGTAGCCTCTGTTGGAGGCAAAGGAAAGATCTTTTAAAGAGCTTTAAGAATCTGTTCCGTTAACTATTTTTAGTGACCTCTGAACTATTCTCAGGTTAACGATGAAAATATTTAAAAGAGTATATATTTTAAAGAACAAGTTTGAACCGTCTGATGTTGTGATTCTTGTTTTTAAGATTGTACACGAGCAAATATGTAACCAGCAAAAGCGTGGTGTGAAATACATCCTTGGGATATTTGACTGTAATCTGCTTTACCTTTCTTTCTCCTCACTATATTCAGCTGATGCAAGTCCAATGTTAATCTTCAATTAACCTATATTAATTTGCCTAATGACGAACAGAAATAAATCTCTATTGTGTTTCTCCAGTTGTGCCTCCGTCTGTTCATATGAGGGAAGGGGTGACGCTGAGAATTATTTCAAGTATTTGTGGAAAGAGTCCTTGACCTAGTTAACAGATAACATAAATGTTCTCATTTGATTCCCTCCTGCTTAGTACTCCATCATGTAGAGATCCAAAGTTTTATAAACTGTAAAATCTCCCCTTGAACATACAAAATTTGACAAGTACCCACATTTATTTAGTTTTAGATCAGATATCTTAGAAAGGCACCATGTTTATTACTCACAGCCGTCCCCGTGGCCTTATCTGTGTGTGACTGTTTATTCTGTTCACAGAGAATGCCTTGTACACGTGTGTATATGCAGGCCTCTTGCAACAATTCGTAGGTCCATACAAGAGTTGGAAACAAATGCCCTAAAACTCTATAGAAATTCTTCGCAAAGGCCAAGAAAATAGCTACAGAAATTTTGCAATGGTTGATGTATAAATAATCATCTGATATACGCTTCCTTCTATAGATGACAAACTAAAGCTTTAGAATTTTAATTGATGGATTTATAATTTTAAAAAATCCTGGTTTTATTGTTCTTTTCATTCTACTGCCTAGACTTTCAAACAAATAAAATATCATTTTTTAAAAGCTAAGCTTAGAATGTGTATTAATGGAGAGAATAAAATGAAAAATATAAGGGCCATGTTCAAGTAAAATAGGGAAAAATATTAACTGAACCCAAGGAGCCACATGACACTGGCCAGTGGCAAAGAGCTCAGACTCAAACAGAAGACATAACGTCGCTTTAAAATCCAGGACTCATAAAATTCCTGTTAAGACAGTTTCTCTAGTAAGAGTCTTGCTTATATCTGTGGCTATCAGATGATCATACTCACCACTCAACATGCTTTTTTCTTTTTTTATATGAAGGCCTAGACATAAAAGTATTGTTGACCCAAAGCCGTGAAAAATAGCTCAATTCCATCCTCCCATCTCTACAGGCCAAATTTTTGTTCACTTCCTGAGTCTGTGGTTACAGGTTTTTTTCCTTGTATTTGCATCATTGAGAGTTTGAAAGCATCCTCTGTAGAATTTGGTGGTAAGCAGCTGAATTCAGGGGACCATCAAATGGGTCCGTTTTGTTTTTCTTAGTAAGTGATGTGAAACAGTTTGTGTAGACAATCACCTGATCCTTGGTAGATGAAGTTATTTGTAACAATGATCAATTGCAATGAAAATCTGTGATCATTAGAAGCTTACTGTTTCTCTATAATTTTTCTCTCATCTTGTGTTAGCATTAGATGACAATATATTTTACTAGTATTCTATTCTCTATTCCATTATACTAAATATATAATTAATTTGCCATTTTAAATCACATTATAGATTTGCTTTCTCCAAAAACTTTCTGGATGACTCCTTACTTAATAATTCACATGTTACTTAAATAATTTAGATGATTAGAATATTCGATAAATGGTATTTATTAAAAAATCATATTTTAAAATCTTCTCTTTATTGCTATAATGAATCCAAAAAGCTTCCGATTTTTCAAAATGCAGTTTCCTATGTATTGAATTTCTTGGCCTATGCCTTTTCTGTTGTCTTATTGAATTTGTATCCAATAGCCTGCTGTGTACATGCAAATCTCTCCTCACCAATTCTTTCCATCCAGTCCAGAGATTATTTTCTCTATCTAGAACTCATTGGGAACAAAGTGTATTTTACAAGTATTATTAGATCTTTTGCTGTGACTCACTCCCATGCAGATGGTACACATCTGAAGGGACTCTATTCTAGCTAGCAAAGATCCAGATGATGCTCTGAAAAATTATTCTCTCTTGGTGAAAAGTTAGCTTGCCACTGCCTTCCCTGCTGCATTATTAAACACGAAGGAGCGATTCCCTTAATCCCAACCATCTGCTCTTCCCCTACTAAAAAGTGAAAACATCCCCTTGTGTTTACAAATGTTGCTGGTAAAACTTCACAAATTATAAGAGATGGTTGTGAAATTTCCATATATGCTACAAGATCAAAACAAAATCCTAGTCACCATAAATCTGTAAAAAAATAAACCAAATTTATATCCCATGATAAACCCAACTGTGTTTTCATGTAATGCAATTATATTTAAACCTCAGCCCCAGAATGTAAATTATTTTAGCATCTCGAGTATAATATTTGCATTTTAAATATACTCCTACTTGTCCAGACTTCCAAAAGTACATACTCTAAGAAAATGGATCATCTTCAATTCTTTTTAATGTTCACAGATTTGTGGAGTGCACAGAATTTTAACATCAGTAGAGGTCCAATTTCACTGAAATTAAAGGCAAAACATTTAACAGCTCAGATGAATAACAGGCTCAAATCCTCTGAAACAGGAAAGTAATGTCAAGCGTCTCACATCAAATTGCTGATTTTCAGGATAGTGCCTTATACTGAGGCATAAATAGGCAAAAACAGTAATGTCACTTCACACTCAACTCTTATTTTCCTCACAAAATGTTACCACACACCGGAATCATCCTAGCTTAAGAGGGCCAAAGCACCAAGTAACCAAAACAACAAAGCAAGCAAATGAAAATTTGAGCTTCCAAACATTTTAATTTGACATTCATTAAATAAGTATTGGGTAAAGTGTAACCCAAAGTTCTCCCTAATACTTTTTGTTTCCAGTATGGAGATATTTCAATTAACTTGGTATTTATTTTTGTTGAAGATCAATTGTTTCAGCTTTCCTCTGGGACACTCTTTGTCAGCAGACCAATTCTATTTCATAAAGCTTATTCCTTTTGTGTTTAGCAAATAATTTCTTATCGCCTATGTTCCAGACCCCTTTCACCTGTTATTTCTCGATGCCTTTCCTTTAATTCTTGTCCCTACACGTTTATTTTTTTCATTTTCAAACAGTTCTAAAAACATTCATTTTACCTCGAATGCAATTTGTATAATTAATTGTTTTATTGTCACAGTACCCAGGAAATAAAATTATGCCTCCTTTGTAAGAGTCTTGCTTTCAAGCCTTCTTTGAATTCACTCTAACATACCATGTGCTTATTTTTCTAGTCCATTTACCTGTCCTAGTGATTTTTTTGCTTTCCATCTGAAAGTCTGAATTATTTAGGTAATGAGTTCATTGTGGTCAAGCACTACAAAGCACTGGCCTTCTTAGAGTTCCCTCCCACCCTTGGGCCTCAAGACTTCATTTCTTGATATTTATGACAAACTATTTTTCGTACCTTAGCATGGTCTTGGGTGACATGTCAAAGGCTACTTCTGCATAGATGTAACTAGCAAAATCAATTTTCCTAGATGCATTTCCTATCCTCCGGCTGGTTGTTATAAAAGTGTTGTAAACTGTATTTGGTGAACTTTACAGAATAACTTCTATGTGTACTGTCAATGACCAGCAAGCTTATGACTTCATGTCATATTTATTCTCATCTAAACGGAATTTACATTCCCTAAGCCTATTGTTAAATATATCTTTCATGAAACTGTCTCCTAAGATATACTTTATATCATGTTTCTTTTCACTTATCCCTAGTCTCAGAAAAACCTGTATTTCCAAGTTTTCTCCTTGGGTCCAAGCTAGCCCAGTGGCATTTTCCCTTAAACCTAGTACGTTTATTCCTTTTTCTGCACTTTGCTTACTGTATCCAATAACTTATTTTCAGTACATTTATTCTCACTCCTTTATGTTCTCTGTTGCATGAATTCTCAAACTGAAGTCCACCAAGTTTTATGCAATTTGGTCAGGAAATTCCTGATGATTATCATTGTTTCTATTTGTAAAATAAGAGAGTACAATTTCAAAATAGTTTAACATATAGCTCTCAACAGAAGCAAAGAGAAAATTGCATGCACATACAGCTTGAGCTGTAATTATTCCTTTGGTCTTGTCTCTGGGCTCCCAATGTATCTGTTCGGAAGTTATTATATTTCTACACCATGTTCTGCCAACGTTTGAGTCCGTGGTAGACCAGCCCGTGGGGCACTGGTGAAGCGTGTAACCCTGGTACCTATGGCGACAATTGTGAGATTACGTGGCTGGTGCCAGTGCGTGATCATGGGCTGGTTAGGGTTAAGTGGTCCTGCAGCTATTCAATGCTGGAGCTGATTTTTACTTTGTCGTGCTTTCTATTGCAGCCAAACTTCTTTCCAGACTGAAAAGAATCAAAGCAACCACAGAGTCAGAAACTCAAATAGTATGGCAGCAGAAGTAAAAACACATGAGTATTCCCAAACAAGGTTTCCCTTCTCACTCCTGGACAGTTAATCAAGCAAAACAGTGAAGCAGCAAAATGAAGTGTTCAATTGCACTTTACCTCCCCAACACACATACACACACACACACACACACACACACACACACACACACACACACACACACAATTGCATGAATCCAACATAACATATAGTCTCAGGCCCTCCCTGTGTTGTTCATATTTTATTAGGAATAGCCATTTGGGAAACATCAGACCTAAGAGAATAAACTTTTGCCAGTAAGGTATTTAACGCATCAGTCAGCAGTGGATGAAAGGAACAGGCGTTCCCAAGACTCTGGAAACTCCGCCTTCTCGGTCTCCCACTCCGTGTCTTGCTTTGATCCTTTAATCTAATAGGTTCTCTGGGCAGGTGCACTATTTGCACATACCCTAGTGTCTGCCCTGATGCTGACATTTACCTTTGCTTACTGGCCTCTAAATGTAGCTAAAATAATCCCTCTAGCCTACTGTTGCTACTGGAAACATAAGTTGAAGCTCTCTGATTTGCTGAGTAGGACTGCATAAAAAAAAAATTGGTACACAGCAGAGCTAAAGATGATGCAGGGGTACTTAGATGAAAACAGACAATTTTGCAGCAGATTGGCTAACATATTGGCAGTTCTCAAATCACATCTCAAATCAGATGAAATAAGTTTCAGAAAGTTATTTAGCATGAAGAATACATTATTAAATTCAACATATAAAATGTTAATGCAGATCTGCTGGCTCTTTCTGCTGCAAGCCTGCATTCCTCTCTTTTGCAACACTGGTATCATAAACTTGACTGTCAATGTGGGGTGAGCATTTTCTCTCCAATCAACTAGCAAGCATGCCTTTCAGGCATCTGCTCTGCAGCCTTGACCATAGACGGGGCATCTGCCAGCTCTACTGAAATTAAAACATCAGAATAAAATTTCTCTATGCATCATTGCATAGAAGACATACGTCAGATGTGTAACAATGCATACATCTTTGAATGCATTATCTGAATATTTTTTAAAATGATATTTTGTGACAATTATAAGTGATAGGAAGTGTCATTTCCGGTGGCATATTTTATTTCTGAAATGAGTCAGCATTGGGTTTTACAAATTACCTTTTCTTAAGATTTTTGTCATGGAACTGAGACCCATTCATATAATTTTATGGGCACACTATTTCTTGTTGTTATTGGTTGGTATTGCCCAGAAGAGGCATTTCACAGGTGTCAACTAAGCTCATGGGGTAAAGACAGCCATTTAGTACCAGGTTAAAGCAAGAATGAAGCAAATTCTATTTGTACTTGGGGACCAAATATTGTTTATTTGCTAAATATTTAGTGTGACTCACCAGAAATTACAATATGCACACCTTAACTTCAATGGCAAGCTGTGGCGAGTTAATTTTCCTGAGAATATGAGATTCAAATTCTTTTTTTTTTTTTTTTGAGTTGGAGCTACCACGCCCAGCTGATTTTTTGATTTTTATTGTAGAGATGAGGTCTCGCTGCCCAGGCGGGTCTCAAACCCGCGGGCTCAGGCAATCCACTCACCTCAGCCTCCCAAAGGCGCAGGATTACAGGCTGAGCCACAAAGCCCGGCTGAGATTCAAATTCTTTACCTAAGACATTTCATTTAAAATAAAGATGAGGGGGCCACCTATCTGGATTCTTTAATAAAGATGAAGGGGCCACCTATCTGGAAGAATGCATAACGTGTGAGTATGTCCTACTATTACTGGAGCAAATACTTTTTTGTTGTTTATTTGCTAAATTTTTCATGATCAATTAATGTGCAAAATGGATTACTGTATTTTTGACATCCTGGGCTTGGATAATATCTAACTTTTTATCTTTTCCCATAAATAACCACCTGGTAGCCAGGTACTGTCTTACCCTAAAACATCCTTCCAGTCTTTACAAACTCCCAATGAAGTAGGCCATTTTACAGATTAGAAAGCTAAATCTCAACAAGATTGGAGGACATGTGAATGCATCTGCAATTGTATGATACCAAAATCATTTCCCATGTGCTATCCACTATTCTTCTTGTCTTCCGTGTAATGGAATCTCCATACACCGTGCTGCCCGTATTGGGCCATTCTCATGATTTTTCCATGGGTTGAAAGCTAAATCTTTTTTTTTTTTTTTTTTTGAGTTGGAGTCTCTCTCTGTCGCCCAGACTGGAGTGCAGCGGCCGCTCCTGGCCACCGCAGCCTCGACCTGCTGGGCTCCGGCGATCCTTCCGCCTCAGCCTTCCGAGTAGCCGGAATTACAGGCATGCACTACCACGCCCGGCTGATTTTTTTTTTGATTGATTGTAAAGATGAGGTCTCACCAAGTTGCCCAGGTGGGTCTTGAACCCGCGGGCTCAGGCAATCCACTCACCTCAGCCTCCCAAAGATATATGTGACTTTTATATCATGATGTCTGCCTGTATTTTGCACTTCCAAAAATAAATTTGATTCTCTGCTACTGCAAAAATGGAAATATTTGTAACTGTACTTATCTTCCAAATCATCTTTTCTAATAAAATCTAATGGGAAATAGCAATTTTATTTTGAAATAGTACATTCATAATTATCCTTTTATCTTACCTTGCTTTATTCATATTTTCATTAAGAAATACAGATACATTTGACTTTGCAAGGGAAATGTGTGTGCTTTAGTCTTTTGTTATTCTGGTTTTTTTTTTTTTCTTTTGTTGTTGCTGCTGCTTTTTAATCTAGGCTTTTGCTATGGATTGCTTAGACTTGAGTTTATCCTGGATAAATGGAAAGTAATTTACCCAGAGAATGCTGTGAAACTGTTTGGTTCCAAAAAGCCCTATTATAAAAGCCCAGTATGACCTGGCTGCAGGTAGGCCAGGCTGTAGCTGACTGTTGCTGCATATTGTAAATGTTCATGAAATAGTATTAATAGATGATGGGTCAAAAACTGGACGAATGGGAACAGCGTGAACATCAACCACTTTTGTTAGTGGTTGCTCCCGGTAAACAAAAATCACATGCTGGATGGAAGAACAGAATCCCTAGAAAAAGGACAACTGAGTTTAACTTATTTTAATTGGGATTCCTGAAGCGGTGTCATATCCATTTAACACATGAAGGCATTTATGTTTACATGGGTAAAGTCTCACTAAGAGCTTGCACATCAGTATTATCTCCTTGAATATTTCCAACAGCCCTGTAGGATAAATGAGGCATGCATCTTCCCTCATTCTGGAAGACCGTAAGGATTCACTGGGTTATGCGATTTGCCTAACATTTGTGAGACTCCAACTCCAAAATATTTGTCATTAAAAGAGCTGGAGACGAAATCCATGTCTCTAAACTCCACATCATTTATTCTGCTTCTGGCAATATCTTCAAAATGAGTTGCATTTAGAACACACTCTACACTCCAAATTTTGATCACTATTAAAACCATTACAGTCACCTCTCTCCCCTTCACTCCCTTATCTTCAGGGCACTTTTTCTGAGATCCTCCGTGGATGTTTGAAACCACAGATCGTACTGATCCCTCTATACAAAGGGTGCCCCCCAAAATGTAGACACATTTTAAGAAAGGAAAACTTTGTATTAAAACTATAATGCTTGCTATATACTCATAATAAAAGATGAATACAAGTTACATTGACTTCTGCAATTACAAGTGGTACTCAAAATGGTTACCATCGCCGCCAGACACTTCTAATGATGGCGAACTACTGCAGGGCTTGAGGTTGTGTGAGACCTCTCAGATCTTCCCTTGTGCATGTCATACACAGTACCATGTGTCTCACACCTATCGTGAATGCGTGCAATTGTTAGGCATGTTCGAGGTTCTGTTGTATACTCATGGTTCCATTGCCACACTTTCACAATGTTCTCAAATTTCAAACACAACTTCAAAAGGGTCTTGCACACTTCTAACGGCAATTGTGTTTCCATCACTTTCTTTGTCCTGCCTGCTGCGTGGTAATGGTAGCATTCATTTGATTAACGACATCTCTTTGAGCGAACATCATACTACACATTGGTACCATAATTCAACTCAATTTCCAAAAGTAATACATAGATAACATTTCTTAAAGTATGTTTATACTTTTGGCAGCCCCATAGACTGTTTTTTCTATAGGTACATAACTATGATAAAAATTTGAGGTGTGACAGCAAACCAGCATGAATTTCTTTTTCCTTCACAATTTCATGGATAGAAGTTTCGTTCTCATCAAAGATTTTATCAGATTCAGCATACTTTTTGCTCCTTTCCTTAATAAGTCAAGAACTTGCGCCTTTTTCACTTTAAAGGGAAGCACTTTACGGTTTCCCTTTGGCATATCTGAATACAAGCATCACTACACTTTGGAAACCATTACTAAGTAAAATAGGGTGACTTGGACACAAGCACTGTGCTACTGGGATAGTTGATTTGAAAACCCAGAGAAGGGGCACAACCAAGGTAAAGTGGAGCTACACGGCTTGAGATTTCATTACACCACTCAGAATGGCACACACATTACAATGCATGCCCTATGTATTTCTGCAATTTTCCATTTAATATTTCTGGGTCACAGAAACCACAAAAAGCAGAACTACAGATAAGGCGTCATTACTGGACAATTGATACAACGAATCTTTCCTTAAGCTTGTTCTCTGATAAAGATTACATTTAATTGACGAAATCTCTAGAGTTCTCACAAGGAGGGTAGCTTAGAAGTAGCATGAGCTTTGAATTTCGGGAATAACAGAATTAGACCACAGACTCTTGGGGGTTAGTCCATAGGAAACATCAGGGTTGTAACTTACAGATGCAATAGGTGAAGCTAGTCTTCCTCAAAAGTCATAGTTTCTAAAATACTGTGCTTCCCTCACCAAGAACAATGTGTCCAATACCACTCCGTTTTCCCTGTCTTTGTTAAAAAAATTTTAGCCATGCGAATATCTAGGACAAAAAGAGGATATTAGGTTTCCACACAAATACCATCAGGTACAGTAAGTTGGTGCAAGCAACTTAAATGTCACATCTTTAGAAAAGGTGGGAACTCCAATTATCCCCTTTTGATGGCAAGTGCCACAACTATATATTTATAAAAACATAAAACCAAACAGTTAAGTCTTGGAATTCCTTTGTATTACTATAGATAAATGGGTGGCATACTATTATTTGCATATTATTTGTATTTAAATTTGAACTTTATATCTTAGTATAAAAATGAACCCAAGTAAACGTGATTAAGGTGGAGGGATTAATTTCCTACAGACTGAAATGTACAGAATGTTCCCAGTGGAATATTATCAGTATTCTACAGACTGCTTTCCTGACACCTGAATTTTTCTTATTTCTTATTTCTTATTTAAAATAAACAAGATCATTAAATATTAAGGCTGAAGTACACACACATTATGTGTTGATATGTATGTATGATCAGTAAACTAAATTTACACTAAGCAAAAATAGATCCTCAATTATACAAAATAAAAATAACATTTGTGTGTAATTTTAATAAATACCAAATTATATTACAAATAATATAATGTGTGTGGTGCTAGAAATCATCTCATAAACAGACTAAATAATCTTGACAAATATATACATTTAAAATATGAATGATCGTCATTATATTGAAAAAATATATGTCTGAAATTTTCAAATTTAATTATATTACAAATAACAGTATTTTTAATTTTGATTCTGATTTAAACATTCTACTTGTTTCTGGTTAGTTCTTTTCTAACAAAAACAGAATGTATTGCTAATATTTTTTATTTAAACACATTGATTTGAAGTGCCTCTTAATATATGGAAGTGCTTTAAGTTAAAGGAATGTATGACCCTTTTCAAGAGGCTTGGCTGTTACTCTAAGATTATCTAAAGGTTATTTTTTTTGGTCTTATTTAATCTCACATTTAATAATAATCTATTAAAAATAAACATTTTTCTCTGAAATTCAATGAAGTTAAGAGCTTAGTTTTAATTATCCAGAAGGATTCTAGAATGAAACACCTTGCTCAGTTTCCACTGTCTCCAAAACTTTCCATATTGACTTTATTGTTTTTATAATGATAATCACTGGATATAGGCAAATATATTGTTTTAACTTTCTCCCTCCTTTGATCATTTACTATTGCTTTAGTAGCAGAGTCATTTCCAGAAAATAGATCCTTCACCTGAGAACTTCAATTCGAAACACAGTATGAATCTGGTTAAATTAGTCTCTGATAGCTGACATATTATGAATGTATCGTAACGTCAATGTTAGTCTCTGATAGCTGACGTATTATGAATATATTGTAACATCAATGCAAACCTAGCAAAATGTCCAACCCTGGTCTTCCAAAATTACTGACTACAAACTGACTAACTAAGTGAATGAAGACTTCATTAATTGAATGAAGCCCCAAGTCTACAAAGCCATGCAAATCTCAGACAGTTCAGAGTACTTATAACAATTGCTTCTGTTGGGCTAAAGACATGCAGGACTCAGAGACAAGGAGTTGTCATAAGTTTCAGGAATCCATTCTAACTTTATTCCTAACATACAGTAAATAATAGTTATAAAAACCCACACACATTGATTCAGCACTTCCTCTCTACCAGACACTGTCCTAAACACTTTAGTAATTTATTTCTTTCAATCCTGAACACTTTTTTGAGGCAGGTATGACTATTACTCTTGTTGGACAGATGAGGAAGCTAGAACTCAGAGAAGGCAGGTAAATGGCTCACCCATGGTCACCAACAAGGATGTGGTGAAGCAGGGATTCTGCTGACCCATCTAATTCCGTCTACTAGCTCCCCTGCCCTGATACAAGTACCTCCCAAGATGAACAGCTGGTAACTATTTTAGTACTCTTGAGGGTCTGAATAGTGTCTCCCTCAAATTCATATGTTGGCGCCAAACTCCCAGGTTGATATGTTTGGAGATAGGTCCTCTGGGAGATGATTAGTAGGTTCACATGAGATCATGAAGGTGGGGCTGTCATGAGGGGATTAGGGCCCTCAGGAGAAGAGAAGCCACAGTTTGATCTCTTTCAGTTTCTCTATCTTCATGTAGGAATACAACCAGAAGGCAGCAGATTTTAGACAAGCAGGAGAGCCCGCCTCAAAATCCAACCAAGCTGGCACCCTAATCTTGGACTTCCCGCCTTCAGAATTATGAGAAGATACATTTCCGTTGTTTAAGCCATTCAGTCTATCGTCTTGTTAAGGCAGCCTGAGCTTACTAAGATGGTGCTCATAGACTACCCTTGCACTATACAAGCTTAAAAGTATTTTGTTTCCCAAGCAGATCAATTTATCAGTTATCATCTGCTAGAACAACTTTTGGATTTTTTTTTTTTTTGATTCACCTAAGTATGAATTCTGGCTCATTGGTATTTTTCAGGCTTCATTCTATATTATTGGGTTTTATTTTCCTGCAAAATACTACTGAGTGATGCTATTATAACAACTTCAAATTAAACACCATGGTTTACAATTCATCATAACCAGATTTTATATTAAAAACCTTCAGTTCACCTTTTTTTAAAAAAAGTCTAAATACTCAGGAAGCTCACGGAGCACTTGTGATGTCTGATACTGTCTTCATTTGGCTTTGCTTTTGTCAAGATATTGTCCAGGTAATTATCATGTCACTGGAAGATAAAGAAATGATAGCCCGGTTTTCCATGTATAAGCAAGTTTATTCAGATCCAGAGGATTATTGGGCAAGCTCTCAAGTGTTACAGGTTCAATTTCAATATTCTCTTAAATTAAAGGTAGTTTAACAAAGGATTGTTTATAGTTGTGCTGCAAATACAGAAAAGAGAAATCTTTTTTTTTATGACTAGATAGCTTGAAACATGCTTTCTGCCATGCAGATTCATTTATTCTTCTGCTTCATATATTCTTATTCACCCTGAAAGTCCTTTTCTTTTCCTGGAAGACAGCCTTGACTTTTTCAGAAAGGATTTGTTCTAATTCTTACATGTTTCTGCTGAGCACTTATAACAAGAGAAAATGGTTGCTTTTATTCATATAAATCTCACTGTTTAGATATTAGCTTCTTTCCCAAAAGAGATGCTATAAATATTTATGCACAGGCCTAGTGTTCAATATGTAATATTTCTGTTGTTTGTTGGTTGGCCTAATGAGTGAAAGAATGCATTGAAAACATTTTGAAAGAACATTCAAATGTAGATACAAATTATTCCTAAAACGGATTTATATGCAATGTAAATTTATGTGATTAAAGTCATTCCAAAAAATCAGACATGTTTTCCAAAAAGTGTGTGCAAAGAAATCATTAAAAAATAATCTATGTTCAATCAAAAAGTAACAATAATCTAAGAAAACAGTCCACGTACTGATAATTTATGTTCACAAGTCTCAGCATGTAAAAGACAAACAAAAAAAGCCATACTGGGCTTCAAAGAAACTTCTACTCTTTTAAATGTGTGTATATAGAAATCGAGATCTTTATATTTTGGAATGAATCTACATAGAACAGTAAGAACAACAGCTTACATAGGCTAAGCACTTAACCACTCTGTTCTAAACTGCTTTACATATATTGACTTACTTAATTCTCACAAGTGAAACAAGAAATAAAAAGACTATTAGAATAAAAAAGATTGACAGCCTCTTGCAAGATTTTTGTAGTTGAATTAATTCTGCATTACAGCTTTTGTAAAAATATGAATGTATTAATGAAATAATATTAGGAAAGTCATTTGGTAAATTCCCATTTATCAAAAGTCTTTTATTTGATACTAGGAAGGATAGCAAAAAATAGGTCAATATTTAGGTCAATTATATCAAGACCCTCCCTGGAATAAATCATATCCATATTTGAAAAAGGAAATTTGATTTGTAATTTATGCAATGCTAATTAGTTTTTAGCCACAAACCTCCTTCTCCACCCACATTACCCTTTCATTCCAATACCTTGGGGTGAGTACTAATCTTATTCTGAAAGTTGTTTAACCTAAAATGTCTTTAGGGGATAATCTTCTAACCACCTTTTAAGCTACCACCCACAGTTTCTTACAAACTAAGATGCAACAGAAAGGTTATTTCTTCTTGTTTTTTTCATTTAAATGGAACAAAGGAAATATACAACTTCAATGACAGAAGACAATTTGATATATTCTATTGTAGATATTGTTCTTCTCACATAAAAATGGGATACACTGCATCTAAATTCCGATAGAATTGTAGTAAACCATCTAATTGATTGAATGGGTCAATAAACAATACATTTCAAAGCTTCCCAGTTCTCAGTGATACAAATGATCTTAATTTCAAGTAATTGTTCTAACCTGAAAGACATTATGGAACTGATTATTACTGACATCCTCAAAATTTTGATGTCAAAGCCATATAGATGATTTAGCGGAGTGGACATATTCACCTATTTAAGGCATTTGTAGACCAAGCCTTCTGATTCAATACTTCCTCCCACATGTGTATGTAGACATATTTATACACTGCAGTGTTGGGAGCCAACATCTATAGCTACATGGCTGAGGTCTGTAAAGGCCCATCTGGAAGATCGCCTCTGACATAGGATATCAGTTATACCTATAATATTGGCGTGTGATTAGTGACCGGTGTGCATACATGGCAGTAAAATTTATAAGTAAATCTCAATATACCTGATGGAAAGTGCATAGCAGAATTATTTCTCTCTGTCTTTCTAAGTTTTACTTCTTTCTAGATATTTTTTAACTTCTATTTCCTGGTAGACTGGGTAGTCAGCTCTTGTTCCCCAAAGCTGTTTCCCCTAGGGCTAAGATTAGAAACTAAATTACCATGATAGTTTTGTCGCCCTGCCCCTAGCCAGGCAGAACGTTTTCTTTTGTTTCGTTAATTACCGAAACTCTCTGCTTCAGCCCATGGCCGCCATCTTGGAAGCCCTGCATTTCCTTGTTCAAGAGTGTGACAGCTACTATTTGATTTTTAGAGTAGACTTGTTAGGATAAAATATATACATATACACTCATAGTTGCGTAAATCTATGCTTGCTGTTTTGTTTCCTTTTGCTACATTATTCAAGTGTAATAGTTACTATACGATTTATAAAAGAATTAACGATAAGGTATTAGCTTAATAGGATATAGCATAGTTTAAAGTCCAATAACTAGATCATATGAAAATTAAAGTTTAGACATATGAAACATATGAATTATAGTAAAGTTTGGTAGTTTAAGAATAAGTTTTAGCTGAGTTATAAGGCATTACGTTAGATCGTAATAGGATAATAGTATAACTGACAGTTAAGTCATTTAACTAAACTTATAGATTATAGTATAGTGTTAAGTTGATAATATTAATTGTTAAAAATATTGGGAAACAGTGAACTTGGATTGAACCTAGAGTTAACTCAGGAAAGTTTTTTGTATTAATCAGGGTATAGAGCAAAGAGTATAATATGAATGATTCATTGAACATTATGGAAAACACTTTGAACGATTTGTATTGAAATTGTGCACCTGTGACCTTAATGTAAGCACGGCAGGCATCATGGAATTCGAATTGTTTGCTTGGAAATTGCAGATCTCGTGGTGGTCTTGTGATACATAGTTTGTAAAGCACGAAACTTGTACGCCCCCAGTGAGTGATTATCACATTGCTGGAGGGTATAGAAAATGGTATATAAGTTGGAAAATGTTTCAATAAAATCGGCTCCAGTCCTGATCAGACTGTTCCCAGAAGAACTGCCTCCGAGTGGTCTTCTCACTGTCCAGATTCTCTGGTGCGGGTCCTAACCCACCCTTGGTCAGTGCTGGTCACCGACACTGCAGGATGTATGTGCACACACTAACATTACACACTCAGCACATACACACAGACATCTACATATGAATGTGTGTGTGTGGGTGTGTGTATGTATGTGTGTGTGTGTGACGTATATTGAGTTTTTTTTCAAGTGCAAGGGTATTCATGATTGTAAATGTGTTTCATTAGGACACAGACACCCATTTTATATAATTACTTTAATAATCTTAGTTAACTTTTAAGAACTTATTTTTACCATTATATGCCGAAAATCAAAAGTAAGTTTAATTACCCAGAAAAAATCAATAACTATTTCATTGCATGTTAACAAACTTGACTCTATCATTAAGCCATAGGGAGTCATGGAATGAGGTGACTTAATTGATGTAAATGTACTCTTTAGACAAGTCAGTCTAGCAGCCTTGTGGAGGATGAAATTGCTGGCCAGAAAGACTAACCAAGATGCTCCCGTTGCCACAGAGTGAGAAACGATTGGGCCCTAAACTAGGGCAGTGACCTTAAACTAAGACAGTGGGACAGATAGATCTGGGGAAAGTAAGGAAGAGAAGGAAGAAAAGAATCCTTCACGAGTCAATGGATGCCTGGAGTTCAATAGGCAAAGAATAAAACACAGAAAACAATGAGAAAGAATGAAGGTTGACAGGGAGGTACATTTTTAGAGAATTCGGTTTAAAAAAATGATAAATGGTGTTCGTGATTCCTATCTATTTGCTCAAATCTCCTTTCAGAAGTATCCTGCAGATTAGCTCCTGAGATGTCACCACTGGATCTAAAGGTACCTAGAAATCCTTTTATTTGTTTTCCTACTCACTTATTTTTAAGAAGAGGAAGCACAACTTGCAATTAGCTTCAGACTTTTACCAGCTATCAACTTCAGCAACCCAGATTGTGCGTTCGTGCTTCTAAAACGCTGGTTCTTAATTTGAAACATTTCACACTTTGTTAAATCTTAAGAGTTTTAAAACTCTTGACATTCAAAATACAAATAAATATAATGGAAATGTGTGAGTGCGCCAACTTTATAATCACAGATGGAAGGTATAAAGCTGCTATCAGCAGCAACAGGAATGAGAAACTAATCACCACTAATGTTCAAGATGGCATAGGACAGAAAATATCTCATCCGATGTCACTGAAATGCAAATTCATAGTATGCAGAGGAAGAGGAATACGATCATCGTTCCCTCTCCCTTATCAGTGGACAAAGTAATACCAGGTTGCATAATCACATCCCATGGCAAAGTCTCATGATGCTACTTCATGAAGAGTAGGTGGAGAGAGCAAGCTTGATGAATAACTCATGTTTTCTAGTGTTTGAGTTGCATATAAATTTACTTTCTGGAAGGGCTGTGAAACAAAAGAACTCTAGAGTCTAGATCTATTTAGGGGTGTGCATGTGTGTGTGTGTGTGTGTGTGCGTGTGTGTGTGCGTGTGTGTGTGTGTGTGTGTAGGATGGCCTTTGCCTTGGTTTTAACTTCATTTAACGCTCGTTACAAAACATCTCTCTCACGTCAGTACAGAAACCTGTTTTAAAGAAAAATCCCATGCCGCATCTCAAAATGATATCGTGAAGAATCCACGTGTTGCTATAGCGCAAGGTTGAAGATGAGTGGTGTGCCTTTCCATTGACCTTCTAGAAAACCTCTTCCACGCCTTGAGGAATGTTTTGAAACTGCTACAGAATTGCCAGTGTGTCTGACCCTGCAGACTTCCTAGCTGTCTGCACACGATCGCTACACAAAGAAAAATGAAGAGAGACCAATAGGAAAAGCTCACAGAAATTTTATAATTTTTTGGACAAGTTTTTGGTGAAACGGAAGATTGATTTGGGGGAGAAGCAGCAAAATATGTGTTTTCCAACAGAATATGCATCGTTTTCTTAGAAATGTCCGCTACGTGTCTCATTTCATTCCGAACTGTTTATAAAACAGTTCCGGGGTGCTTAAGAACTTTGTTCTTTAAAAAATAAAACAAAACGGCAATAAAAATCGACTTTCCAGATTACAATGCTGAATTTAAGGCATTAAAATATGTGCGTTTTTAATAATAGACAGTTTAAAACCTGTTGTCCTTTATCTTTGTCTGCTTTTGGTTGCTAGGACAAACTGCCGCAGACTGGGCAACTTATAAGGAAAAGAAACTTATTTCCTACAGTTCTGGAGTCTGGGATGTCCAAGGTAGGGGAGGCCTGGGTCTGATGACGGGTCGTTGCTGCCTCGTCCAATGGCAGGGAAAGAAGGGTAAGAGAGTATTGCAGCAAAAGAGGGTAGACTTACTTGTATAGTTCACTCTCCCCATCACTAACCTACTCTTGGGATAACCTCATCATCTGAGCCCTCATCACCTGACTCCGAGTTAAGGGTACCACTTCTCCACCCTGTTGCATTGGGGGTTAAGTTTCCAACACATGAACTCTGGCAGACACATAGCATCTTTAAATGCAGCTAAAAGAAACTCGGCATGGTAAGTAATTTATGAATGGTGAATACAGAGTGTAAACTGGAAAACCCATTGTAAGAAAAGAATAGAAACAACGGGTACAACCCTCACTTTGGGTATTCAGATTTCATTGTCTACGGAGGAAGTTTACCAGTTCATTGGTAGAGACACGTCTTTCCTGGACTTGACATCTAGGAGAATTGTGTCACAATGGTCATTTGGGTCAACTCACAATAAGATGTTGTCCCCAGTTATGGTTTATTTGTTGCTACTTTTCTTGTTTGCGCTTAGTGATGGACTGTTAGGAAATACAATGGGGGTATTTTTCACATGAATAGAGAGGAAAAGGGAGGGTGTTTGTCAGGCTTACAGTTGTCTGAAAGCTGAAGTCATAATTTTAAGGATAGATAAGTCCTTTATCAGATTTTCCCAAACTTTTGATTAGAACAGAAAAGTATAATTTTGGAAGAAATGTGAGGTCAATACAACTTGAAAAGGTAGAACATTAAATTCAAATGAATAAATAAACAATGCTCTGTCACTATAATTTTATTTTTAAAAAGATATTATTTTCAAGAAAGAATATCTGATTACCTTATTACAGTGTTCATGTGTGGTTATATGTGTGCCTCTGTGTGTGTGCGTGTGTGTAAACAGTCATGGAATCTACCATGTTTCAGGTGGCTTTTGGGAAGCACTGCTTTAAACTCATCTTTTTTAAAACAAATTGTCAGATTCAGGATTTTGTGATATACTGCATAGCAGGAATACAGATTTGATATGTCCAGCAATTGTCAGATACTCTTTGTTCTCAAATGAGGCCGTCGTGTGTGACCAGAATTTGAAACGTTCTCAGCTTTGAGGACCATATGTCTGCAATTCTATGGTATTGCCACCAGATGGCAGCCTTGCTTACCTCTTCTAGGCAAATGCTTCCAAAGAAAGATTTTCTCTATGAAAATAACTTTTTATTGAAAAGACATAAACTTAATGCTTACATAACTCGATTTTATAATAAGCAAATTGGGTATAAGACAAAGTTAGCAGTCTAGTAGTTATCCTAGGAGGCTTCACATGATTCATTATCTAGATAATAATGAAAAACCACTTACTGAGCATTCTTTGGGCTAGGCAATTTTCATGGATTTACTAAAATGTGCAAAAACTATAGGAAAAATACTAATGTTAGCTCTGTTATGAATTAGAGCATTGAGGTTCAGATTGGTTAGAAATAGAGCACTTTGTATTTTGATTTCTGTCTGCACTTTGGTAGCCATTTTCAGTCCATGTTTATTCTATGCTGAGCAATTTGCAGTTTCCTGAAAATTCTCATTTTACACAGCTGTGCCTGCTATTTAAAAAATCTACCTGTAAAACATTCCTACTCAGGATGCCCCTTCCTTTTTCTCACACAACACTTTAACATTCTACTCTCATGCAGATGTCATCTCAAATCATGTTTTCTTTTCTTTTCTTTTAAGTTTCAAAACAAAATTGGTTAGAGAAAGAAGAGAAGGAAAAAGCAAGACTCGTGGCAGAGAGACCTGCCATGGGCAAATTTCTCAAAAAAGATGAACTGCCTCAAATCCTATTTTCTAGGAGGAACCTAACCAGAACACTGAATCATTCAGCCAGGTTCTATAGAGTTCACTTACCCTATTATTTTCAAAACAATAATGCATAATATGCAATCCCAGATACTCAACATAATGTATTTATACCATGTTGAAAGATATATCCAACCCTGTCTCCTTCATCATGCATAAAAATTTACTGTACCATTAGATACCAAGCTACTATCAAGCCTTTTAAAGGAACGGGTTTTTGGCAAGTTAAAGTCTCTTGGTTGAGGAGTCTAACTGAAAACAGATTAGGGGGGAAAAAAGGAACTTGTGGGTACCAGTACTTGGAAATGAAAATGTAGTCTCATTGAAGAGGTCGCTTAATCCAGACATCCAGGTCTCTCTCTGTCATCATCTTTTTTATTACTATTATAAAGATGTGGGGTACAGTTCAGGGTTAGGTATACAAACGTTGATTATGCAGGTTTCCTTGTTGATGAAGTGTGCCCCTCCCCCCCCAGCAGTTTCCCTCAATTGCCAATCCCAACCCCCCATCCCCTGACAGTTTTCACTACTGCCAATCCCTTTCTTATAGTATTATAATAATTGTTCAAGGTCCGCTTATGAGTGAACACATATGGTACTCTGTTCTTTGTTTCCGTGATAGATCACTGAGTATGATGGACTCCAAATCCATCCAGGTTGCTGCAAAGTCCATATATTTGTCTTTCTTTATGGCCACGCCATATTCCATTGTGTATATGTACCACATTTTTTTAATCCAGTCCAGCTTCGATTCCAGGTGGTTCCATGTTTTTGCTATTGTAAATAGAGCTGCAACAAACATGCGTGTGCAGGTATTTTTTTGTAGAATGATTTGAGTTCCTCCAGGAATATTCCCAATAGGGGGGTTGCTGGGTCATATGGAAGGTCAATTTCTGTCATCATCTTAATGTCATTCTCTGCTGCCACTGAGAGTGAAAGACAGCCTAACTCAAAGACTTACATAACCTTACAGAGTGGAAGAGGAGGGTTTTCACTCCCCTATCTGCTCTCAACAAGGAACTCTAAATCATCTTGACAACAGGTGCATTTGGAGAGAGGAACGGGGCTCTGGCATGAGCCAGGCCCAGGTGTCTTCTCCCGGGACCAGAGAGTTTAACGCACACAAGTGGACAATTTCATCAGAGCCACCTGAGCTGAGGGAGAAGAGAAATCCCTGGATGCTCAGATGGGCCTGCTCATATCCAAAATAAGAGCTACCTTCTCCAGTGGCATAGCTAGAGAAATGATCACACAACACAAGACTTCACATCGGGGATATACATCCTGTTGCACATTTTGCCCATCTGGAGTTTTTGTTTAAATGGAACTCCTTTGTATGTGTCTACAGTTCTAAAAGAGATGAAGCCATGAAGTCTTTGAAGGTGAGTCAGGCCATGGGAAGCTGAATGTGATCTGGCTCTTTGCAGGTGATCCTGCTCCAGAGACAGAGCAGGAAGACACTCTTGCGGCGATGTATCATTTTAGTGTTGGAACCCTGTAATCAACTGCCAGCAAGTGAACCTAAAACCAAGAGAATACACCAAGTCGCTAAGGGCAAAGCTCACCTACAGAATAAATCTCACCGGCAACACTAAGCTAGAAGCCAAAGTGTTACTGTCTCAGCAGCAACCAGCCGAGGATGAATGAATTCGACCTGGAGAGAAGCTGTCGTTGTTAGGGCAAACCCATCCTTTGAGTATGACTAGGCGTTGAGTGACAACAGGGAGTTTCAGGATCCGAATTCCAGTCATCCCTGATAAGAACCAGAGGGCTGTTTCAGCCCCAAACACTTGGCCCCGACTGAGGGCCAGGAACAATTTTTCGCTTGAATGTTAACTCTTCAGCTGAACCAAGTGTGATCCCATGTTGCTGAGGAAACTGGGTCATGTCACGAAGAGCAAGGACACATTAGAGAAGAAGACTGAAATGTCTCATATATAACACTAGGCATAATCTGAAGCGACCAATCAGTATTGAGGATAGCCGGGAACAGCAGAGTCTGAATTTTAAAGAAGGCATATGTGTTGATCACTATAATTGGTCAGGTGTCTGTAATCCCAGCACTTTGGGAGGCTGAGATGGGAGGATCGCTTGAGGCCAGGAGTTCGAGACCAGCCTGGGCAACATGGCCAGACCCCATCTCTACAAAAAAATATTGA
>NW_007249253.1:611162-613489 GCF_000164805.1 Carlito syrichta | reverse complement strand
TTGAGTTGGAGTCTCACTCTGTCGCCCAGACTGGAGTGCAGTGGCCGCTCCCGGCCACCGCAGCCTCGACCAGCTGGGCTTCGGAGATCCTTCCACCTCAGCCTTCCAAGTAGCTGGAACTACAGGCACGCACTACCATGCCTGGCTAATTTTTGATTTGTTGTAGAGATGAGGTCTCGCCAAGTTACCCAGGTGGGTCTTGAACCTGCGGGCTCAGGCAATCCACTCGCCTCAGCCTCCCAAAGCACTGGGATTACAGGCTGAGCCACTGAGCCCAGCCTAAAAATATATTTTAAAAAGATGACTACAATGGATTCTCAACTGGTATCTGTGATGTGGAGGGAATGGTGAGTACTGGTACCTGTGGGTAGACATGCTAAAAAGACTAGAATATTAAAAGAATTAGACATGAACAGTCACAGGGATTCTGAAAAGGATAAAGCAGAGAGCGTGCTCAGATCCACAGCGAGTGTTCCTACAGTTCAGCACGCCACTGTGAGTATCACAGTTTTGTCATCAGTATCTTAGAGCTCACCACTTTATTTTCAGCACAATAATGTGTACAAGAAAAATGATCATCGTGTGATCATATTCATGCTAGATTACAGCTAGAATTAGAATTCAAGAGATTTCTAATTCAGTGTCTTTGACAATATTATACTGGTTTTAGACCATAGAAAGACACACATTTTAATATATGACATTGTCATTGTCATTTGGGCATTGAAATGAGCTATGCTCTTTGTCCTAAGACAACAACTTTTTCATTTCTGGCAATGGAATATTTTCTAATAAAATATTCCACCGAAAATGACTGTATTTTATAGATACTCAGGGTACCATGAACACTGTAATGGTTCATTTTAGGTGTGAACTTGTCTGGATTTAGACATACCTAGACACCTGATAAAGCATTACATGGAGTATGTCTGTGAGAGTGTTTCCAGAGGAGACTAGTGTGCAAGTCTGAGTGAACGAGGCGGGAAAGACCCTCCCTCATGGTGGGAGGGCACCATCCAATCTTCTGGGGCCCAGAGAGCAAAAACAAAGGAGAAGTACATGCATTGATCTGTCTGCTGGAGCTGGGACACTCTTTCTTTCCTGTTCTTGGACAACAGCTTTGAACTACCCAGTCTTTGAAGTCCAAGGTTTACACCAGTGTCATCCCCCAGATCCTCAGGCCTTTGGCCTTGGACTGGGAGTTACATCAACAGTTACCTTTATTCTGAGACCTGCAGATTTGGACTGAGTCACGCTACCAGCATCCCAGGGGCTCCAGATTGCAGATGACCTGTCATGAGACTTCCCGGACTCTATAAGAGCATGTGCTGATTCCCCAGTTATATCCCCTCTTGTCTATTTATCTATCTACCTATATCTATCTATCTATCTATCTATCATCTTTCACATGTCTAACATCTATCCATCTTCTATCTATCATCTACCATCTATGTACTATCATCTGTCTATCATCTATTTGCCTATCTATCATCTATGTATCTATCCATCTATCCTCTATCATCATCTGTGTATCTATCTATCTTATCTATATCTATCTACCTATCTATCTATTATCTATCTATTATCTACCCTCTATCATCTATCTATCTGTCTATCCACTCACCCATGCTATTTCTTTTGTCTGTCTGGAAAATTAATACATACATGCATTTAAATGTATGTATGTTTGTATGCTGAATTTTAAAAGCTATTTTAATTCATACATATTTATATTTTTATTTTATAGACATGGGGTACAATTCAGGTATACAAGTGGTCATTGTATAGGTAAAATTTAGGCTTTTCTTTGTTCCCCATTTTGCCTGGTTTGAGATCAGGTACCCTTACCTACAGTTTTAAACATGATAATTCACACCAAGTTTTGAAATAGAGCTCTAGTAAGTTGGCTTGTTATGAGTTGTATAACTAACACAGACTGTGGAGTTGGTCAAATTTTTGACACGGGCAACGTCAGCACTCATGGTCCATTATGATTAAACTTCTGTGTCTCAATTCATGTCATTCATGACTATAAGTCAAGTAAGGCTGATGTCTGTGTGATGGGAGTTTGCCACTGCCTGGAAAGCAGACCTCCCTTACAAAATAGTCATTGACTTTCCCATCTATGTTAGAAACTCATTTAACAAGTGATAATCTATCAACAACTAGAGATAAGAACTGAAATCCAAATAACTTTGGAAGAAATAACATAGTAACTTGAACTCTCAACAAAGCAAGAGAAAAAAATTAGTCTAGGCTGGGCTCGGTGGCTCAGCCTGTAATCCCGCGCCTTTGGGAGGCTGAGGTGAGTGGATTGCCTGAGCCCG
>NW_007249253.1:592420-610946 GCF_000164805.1 Carlito syrichta | reverse complement strand
GATTCCGGCTACTTGTAAGGCTGAGGCGGAAGAATCGCCGGAGCCCAGCAGGTCGAGGCTGCGGTGGCCGGGAGCAGCCACTGCACTCCAGTCTGGGCGACAGAGTGAGACTCCAACTCAAAAAAAAAAAAATTACTCTAAAAAAGTGATATAATAATTTAATACACTATAGATATTTATTCATATATAGAACATGGAAATATGAATAATCATTAATAACAAGAAAATAACTATTTTTAAGCCACCAACTTGCTATTTTTTAGCTTCTCTTTTTCCCCTAAGTTTAAACACACACACACACACACACATACACACACACGCCATTTCCACAAATGAGTGACTGCAAAATTTCAGAAAAAAATAAAACCATTTGGAGAAGTATATTGCAAGTTTTCCTAAGTGTAAGAATGTAAGGCCATAATTCTATAACACTTAGTTTTATAACTCAACTGAAAAAAGCCATTTTGAGAAAAGGAGTTATGCAAAATGAGAAAACTTGACATAAATTATTAACACCTTGAAAGTACATTTATATGGATAATTTATTAGTTTAATGTTCTTACTTTGCAGATTCGCAGAAAAATTATTAGAATTTTATGCCCAATGAAGGTCTTTGTATGAAATTATTACTTCCTGACGCTACAAACAGTACAGGGAGGAACTACGCTGGGTGTGCTGGTGAATGCCTACAATTATAGCACTTTGGGAAGCCAAGGCGGGAGGGCTGCTTGAGGCCAGGAGTTTGAGACCCACCTGGGCAACATGGTGAGACCCTGTTTTTACAAAAATTAAAAAATTAGCCAGGAGTCCTAGCACATGCTCTTGTCCCAGCTACTCAGGAGGTTGGAGCAGAAGCATCACTTGAGCCCAGGAGTCTGAAATGCAGTGAGTCATGACTGCACCACTGCACCCTAGCCTGGGCAATAGAGCAAGATTCTGTCTCAACAAGGGGGCAGGGCAGGGAGTAACAAATTCAGAGAGCAAGAGGCTGGGTGCAATGTTGAGGAAGACTCCAGAAAACAGACCAGTCCACTTATGAGCCTACTCTTTACCATCAGTTTTGCATACTTACCAAGGGTAAGAAGAAAATTAATCACACTACGAATTGTACTGAGCCACGCTAATATATACTTATGCTTATAATGAAATAAAAAGTTCTCAGATAGGTCTGTAAATATCTCAAGGTTCCCTTCTCTGAGCAGCAACTCTTACTTTTCTGCAGCGCTCCACACCTAATTAGATTCACACACCATCTTCGTAATACTCTCCCTGGAAGATGGTGTAGAAGATAAATTATCAGGTAATCGTTTACTCTCCCAAAACAAGTTTTATTGATTTTCAGATTTGTGGCAATAGATTCTATCTGCAGTGGAAGAACCTAGAATTCTATATTTCTCCCTTAGATAATAAGACAACCATCTCAAATAATGTAGGGTATATCCAATCACTGTGTTAGGTTATGTATTGTTCGATACTCTAATTTAAGTTGCAAAATCAGTTTTCAAAAACTACCTATTTTCGTGCTCACAAAATACCATAAACCTAAAAAAGTCATAATAGAGTATGGAAGACTTCAATGATGCAATATAGACTTGAATGGTTCTGTGTGTCTATAAGACCGAAAGTAAATATATGTTCTATAATTGGCAGTGGTGGAGGCTAATAGTTCATCTCTTTAAAGAATAATTTTATTCCTTTTTCATTCTTTACAGTAATTTCTACATATAGAATAATATAAACTTAATACTTGGATTTCATCAAGTATTTTCCCTTTAATATTAGGTGTTCTTTCTTATAGTCTGTTTCATATTTAACTATTAAACCGTGTTTATTTAGGTTTCTCTTGTGGCTATTTAAAAAATTTTCCCAAAATGAAGAAAAGTGAATTGACATTAGATGGTGTATAAGTAGACCAACTGTCGAATAAATATATGGATAGAAAAGTGTATTGGGAGTTGTTTTTATTTTTTAAATGACTGTTTTCAGCTTTTAGATTAATCTTTCAACTCTTTAAACTACATTCATAAAAGCGACCTATCTTAAAGGGTGATCAAGAAGCATTTGGGTCATGTAGTTGTGCTCTGAGCAGCTACTCGCCTGGTCATATACAATGAACTTTGTGTCCATATAACTGGAGATTAAAAGAAATGTCCCTTGAATTTGAATCAATCAGAAAGTTTTACTTTGCCAACCTAGACTTGTCTAGAAATATTGAATAAAGCCTTGACAAGACTAGAAGATACTCCCGGCAATTCCTTCTAACCCTCCTTTTTTCTGCATCAGATTAGGCTTTCCTCTCTAACCTAAATCACTGAAATATATTTCTAAGTAGCACCACTCACTTGAGCGTCTACTCATTTCATTCTATCTTCTATGTTGTTGCCATCAGAAAGTTTCTTCCAAAACACTGATCTCACCCAATCATCCACTGTTGAAAACCAATGGCAGGGCTACAACTTTGGGAAGCTGAGGCGAGAGGATTGTCTGAGACCAGGGATTTGAGACCAGCATGGGTAACTTGGCAAGACCTCGTCTCTACAATAAATGAATAAATAAAAATTAGCCCGGCGTGGTGGCGCACGCCTATAGTTCTAGCTACTTGGAAGGCTGAGATGGAAGGATCACCTGAGCCCAGCAGGTTGAGGCCGTGGTAGCCGTGAGGGTGTCCCTGCACTCCAACCTGAGTGACAGAGTAAGATACCGACTCAAAGGAAAAAACAAATCCTATGTCGGAACTACATACCTATCAGAATGGCCCCAAACAAATAAACAAGCAAACATTGAACAACAATGACAACACTAAAAAATGCCAGCAAGATTGCAAAAACCGCATCTCTATGGCTGGCAGGAATCCAGAACAACACAGTTACTTGGTGAAATAGCTTGGTAGTTTCTTACAAAACTAAATGCAGATGCAATGCAACTGAGTAATTGTACTGTCAGGCATTTATTCTAGAAAAATAAACACAGACACAAAACCTCTACACAGTCATGGCAGCTTTATCCATAATAGTCAAAAACAGGGAACATCCCAGATACCCTTCAATGGCTAAATGATTAAATATACTTTAGGACATTCTTACCGTGGAATACTAGTCACCAATCAAAAGGAACGAACGATGGATACATGCAACGACTTGATGGATCGCAAGGGAATTAGGCTGAATGAAAAAAAAAAAATTCTGAAAGGGGCATCCAGTATAATTTAATGTATATGACATTCCTTGGTGAAAGCCAAGGGTCTGGCATGGGGGTGGGAGGGAGGGAGGTGTGACTATGAAAGGTAACACCAGGGGTCCTCGTGATGACAGAGCCGTTCTGTGACTTGGCTGCACCCATGTCAATATCTCGGATGAGATACTGTACCCCAGTGCTGAGAGATGTGACCATGGAGGGCACAGGGCACACGTGATCACTGAGTTATTTCTTAAAATTGCATGTGAATTTGAGTCTCAAATTGAAAAGTCTGATTAGAAAAAGAAAGAAGATCCTGCAATCCCCCTACTGGGAATATACCCTGAAGAACTCAAATCGCTCTATCAAAAAGACGCCTGCACACGCATGTTTATCACAGCGTTGTTCACAGTAGCAAGAACCTGGAACCACCCACGCTGTCCATCGAAAGAGGACTGGATTAAAAAAAGTGGTACCTATACATGACGGAATACAACGCAGCCATGAAAAAGAACAAAATCATGAATTTCCCAGCAACCTGGATGGAACTAGAGTCTATAATACTGAGTGACCTCTCACAGAAACAAAGATCTGAGTCTCACATGTTCTCCCTCATAAGTGGACCTTGAACATCCATCATAATACTATAAGAAAAGGATTGACAGGGGTGGGAAACTATGGGGGGGAGAGAGGGGAAGGGAGGCGGAATTAACGGTAGTCGATATCTGTCTGGGGACGGGGGAGGACACCCCTCATCAACAAGGGAGCCTAAATGATGCACATTTGTATACCTAACCCTTAACTGTATACCCCACAATTCTAAAATAAAAAATATGTTTAATAAAAAGATAGAAAGAAGAAAAAGAAAAAGAATGTGGATGACTTCATAGTGCCTACCGAAAGCAATACCAACACCGCATATTTTCATTTATAAGTGGGAGCTCAGCTCACGCTTTGCAAAGGCATAGGGAGTGCCATAAAGGGCACTGGAGACTCAGAAGCGGGTGGATGGGAAGCGGGGAGGGAAGAAAAATTACCTGTCGGGTATAAAGTGCACTAGTGGGGGGTGACAGGTACATTTAAAGCCCAGACGTCTTTACCACTCTGCAAAGTAGCCAGGTGACCAAAACAATCATCTGCACCCCTACAACTATTAAAATAAAGAAAATTATTTTTTTAAAGGCAGCAGAAACTCCAAAATCATAGATGAGAACATTCAGAACATTGTGTTCACACACGGCTCCCCGCCACTTTCTTTCCTCTGCCTTCTCTCCCTACCTCCACCCTGTAATCCGCACATCTTGCATGTCCGATTCTGTGAAGTTTCCTTCTTGCGTCCCCCGTGCAGCAGCCCTGAACGGAGTGAACTGGGACTGCCTGGCCTGGAGTCTCTCTCAGGAGCAGCGAGCCCTAAGGACACAGGTGGCGTCCACAGCCTCCCCACTCTGCCCATCTGGGTGGCTAATTTGATGTGTCAACGTGCAGGAATCAAAGGATGCGCAGGCAGCTGGCATTGTTTCTGAGGAGATCCGTGTGGGTGTTTTGGGAAGAGATCGGCATTGGAATTAGTGGACAAGGGATGATCCTTCCTCAGTGTGGGTGGGCACCCTCCACAAGGCTGAGGGTCAAGAAGGAACAAAACGGCAGAGGAAAGGTGGGTTCTCTGTCTCTTCCCAGAGCTGAGACACCATCTTCTCCCACCCTTGGACATTGGAACCCCACTTTCTTTGGCCTTACACTAGTGGCTCCTCAAGTTGGAAGGCCTTTGGTCTCAGACTAAGAATTATACCACCAGTCTCTCTGGTTCTGAGGCCTTTGAACTTGGAATGATCAGTGTCACCCGTCTCCTTGGTTCTCCAGCTTGTAGATGGCCTGTTATGGCCTCCATAATTCCGTGCACCGATCCCCCGAAAAATTACCCTCTCATCAGTCTGTCTCTCTCTGTCTCTGTCTCTCTTTATCTCTGTCAGTCTCTCTCTATCTCTGTCAATCTCTCTCTCTCTCTCTCTCTCTCTCTCTCTCTCTCTCTCGCCATTCTCCTATTGGTTCTGTCTCTCTGAGAAAACTTGACTTACACACCCTCCAGAAAAATACATGTTAATAAATACTTGCACAATAGCTGCGAGGAAGGAGAGAAGAGAAATTAAACAAGATGGTGAGTGTTTCTTTAAGAAGTTTATACAGTATTCGATCCAATTTTAGGGAAAAATGATCTCAATTTTCATCTCTTTTATTTCATTATTTGGGCTCTACTACAAGAAGAGTTTAAGGTTGGTATCATAATACATTCAAGATAGCAAGTTTGAATACATTGGGAAAAAGTAAGAATATGTTAAAGGAAAAAAGTATTTACTGAAAAAATCAGGTGAATGGATGGCATGTTGTTCATTGCTTACCTCTAGGGGGCGCTCGTAGGAACACCGACGACCATGCTCCAACCACGACAAAACATTTCTACATGCTAAGTACCAGACCTTATAGTGTGGGTTAACACGCTCAGACATTAATTGTCAATATCACCCCGTAAAGCAGTCATTATCTCCATTTTGCAATAAATAAATTGAGGCTTGGAGGGGGAATGTGGCACATTGTGGATTCGAACCCAGGTTCGATCAACTACAAAGGATGGACACTTAATATTTTAAGGACTGGAAATCTATTTGACCGTGAGCTTTCTAGAAGTCCATTTGAAGAGGAAAGCAGAGTCACACACACAAAAAACACAGTGTTCAGTGTGTAGAATAAAGTTGTTTGTGCAAACCACGTGTGTTCCTGAAACTGAGGCGTGAGATTGCCTTTTCCTGGTCTTCCATATGGAAAAGACACTTGTCAGTGTCATCCCAGCATCCTTGTGATTTTTCAATTGCAATAAACTTGGTTATCGAACAATGCTGCTTAGATGGGTTCAAAGTACCAAAAGTTTGTAACCCTCACTTCAACTAACTAAAGCACAAATTCAGCGCACTTGGACTCTAACACCCTTGAGTAGATTTTCTGAATTTTGAGTCATGAAGGTGAGCTGTGCTTGTACTGTTTCTCCCAATGGTTGGATGCAGTGGGCTTCTCAGTCTAGCGTGCCTGCATGTCTACTTGCTGAGAGCTTTTTGCTGATTTCTGCCTTGGGTGGCAGTGGAAACAGTGCTCAACAAGGCGTCTTATTTGTCTGAGGGTGCCGACAAGTTGAGTAATGTATTCTGTGGGTTGCTTGTCCTTGGTATTAGAACACTTCCAAAACGAAGTTTATAAATAAAATGCCATCCATTTCTCAATTACGACACACACAAAATAATTTAAAGTAACATCTTACCGTGAAACAGTTTCAACAACTAACAAGTTTCTATCGTTTTCTAGAAAGGAATGTGTTGTTTAGGTATTAGTGCAATCACATTTTGAAAATAGGGGAGATAAGGTCACACTCAACTTGAAATGTAAGAAATAATTGCTCACTTAAAAACCAGCCAAATTTACTACTGAAAAGAAATGATTTTGAGATTAAATTATCCTTCCATACTCTTCTATTTATGCAGTTAATATTTTAAAATAGATTTCCAGTTACATTTTACCTCACTAAATCATTTTTCACTGACTTTCTGATGTCTACGATCTACTTTAAATGAGATTTAAGATAGAGGATGCTGTCGGAGTAAGATTAGGTATACATTTAATGGACAAACTATTTTTAGAGTGAGGAAAGGGGAGTGGAGACTTTCTTAATTTAAAATATGCTTCAAGGGCATTTGAGAGGTCACAAATTGATTCTGTTTCTAAGTCTATTAATTCATTACTCAACTTTGAGACAATTGGATGTATATATTTGTGTGTACATAAGGTCCTTGCAAGCCATTTGCAGAATTAAAGCTTGGAATACTTCATCAGTAAATAATTTTTTTTTTTTTTTTGAGTTGGAGTCTCACTCTGTCGCCCAGACTGGAGTGCAGCGGCCGCTCCTGGCCACCGCAGCCTTGACTTGCTGGGCTCCGGCAATCCTTCTGCCTCAGCCTTCCAAGTAGCCGGAATTACAGGCATGCACTACCACGCCCGGCTGATTTTTTGATTTATTGTAGAGATGAGGTCTCGCTGCCCAGGCGGGTCTCGAACCCGTGGGCTCAGGCAATCCACTCACCTCAGCCTCCCAAAGGCGCAGGATTACACACTGAGTCACCGAGCCTGGCAAGTAAATAATTTTGATCAGTTAACAAAGTAAAATATTAAGGAATGTTTTACTAAAAGCACTGATAATACCCTAGTATTCAAATGTCATTTTACAACTCTAGTGAGACTTGGAGAAAGACAATTTATTCTAACCTGTGAGTATTTCCTTTTGAGCTATCTTCGTACTGGACAGTCTATCAAGTGTTATTTATAAACAAGTGGGAGTGCTTAATAAGAAAGAGGGGGTAAGTTAAAATAGAATAAAGATGGAAGGAATTGAGAATTATTTAAATGTAAAAATTTAATATTCTGTAATATTCTACTGAAAACTTTCTAATACAAAATCTCATTGGATTTTCTAAAGATGGAATAATTTTATTATCTCTATCTTTGAGCTGAAAAAAGGTTGACAGAGAGATTGTCTTCTTCAAGCTTATACCTCTAGTAAGCAATAATTTAAAATCTGCATTTTTTTTCCTTTAGGGAGTGTAGACATATGATTCACAAAGAGAGATGAGGATTTTTCAAATCTAGATATATTATTTTTACAGTGGAAAAGTTGGCATATATAAAATAAAATGAGTTTGCCTAAAAAATAAGCAGTTTTGTGGCCTCAAAATGGTTTCATTTATTTCATTAATAATTGCCATCATGTATAAGTCTTAGAAGTACCCTGAAGATGTAGCATTCCTTCAGCAGACACTATTAGCAAATGTCACACTGCTGTTTTTTCATATATAAACAGAAGCCTCAGGAGACAAAGATGAAACTTTTTACATGAAAGATTATACACTCTAAATGTCAGTCTCCTAAAATACTCTAAGCCTTTCTTAAAAATAGTTAATGCAAATAGTCTAAAATGTGCTTCAAATTATCTTTCAAAGTATTTTTTGTTCCTCCTAGACTAACAGGTTGGCAGATACATGCACACGTTATAAAGCCAAACAAGTCTGTGAGCAGTTATAAACAGTGCTATTCAATGAGCATAAACAGAAAAACTCCACGAGGTAGGCATCAGTTGGCATGCCACCATCTGCAGTTAAGAGCACCATAACCCAGCTAATTGTTTTGCTCATGATTGCCAGTGAGACCTTGTCTAGCTCTTAAAGTTGCCAGATGTACCTCCGATTGGCATAAATTATATCTGAGCGTACATAAAGCTTTGAGCTATTCATCTTGTGTCTTTATAAGATGTTTATTTTTGTTTTATTTTTCCAGAGACAGGGGATGAGCTCTGTTGCCTAGGCTGGAGTCCAGTCGCAAGATCATACCTCACGGCAACCTTGAACTCCTGGGCTCAAGGGTTCTTCCCACCTCAGCCTCCTGAGTGGCTGGGACCACAGGTGCACAGGTACATGGGGCCACACTCGACTAAGTTTTTTTTCTTTTTCTTTTATAGAGACAGGGTCTCATTGTGTCATTATGCTGCCCGGGGCAGGGGGCAGGGTGTCTTATACTTCTGCCCTCAAGTGATCCTCCTAGCTCAGCCTCCCAAAGAGTTGTGATTACAGGTACGAACCACTGTGCCCAGACTTAATTTTTTTAATCTTGCATCTCTGTACTCTTAAATAGAATACACATTTGATATGCAATTCACAAATCTCAAGTTCACATTTAGAGGTGACTTATTTCTTAACATCCTAAGATAGTTTTCATTTTTCAATTATGAATTGGTATCTCAGCATATTTTGCACATTCCTTCCTGAACTGTATAACCTTTATGTATTTAATTCTAGATATTTTAAAATAATTCACTAATATATAGAAAAACAGATGAGCAAGTATGCATGTTAAGACAATTTCTAGTGATCACACACAAGAAATACACATATAAACTCATGACTCGCTGCCCTGAGCATACGTTTATCACATATCTTATTAAAAGTGAACAAGAAGAAATATTTTATAAGCCTTAAAATCAAGCAACAGATCTGAGGAGTATCAACCGAGAGAAAGGATTGTGTTAGGAGGTTAGACTGTGGATATACCCATGCCAAACTCTAACTCTGAGACTATATTTCATCTCTGAGATTTCTGCCTGCAGTTATTATTATTAAGTCTAGCTGTTTTTAAGAGATAATGCATTTTGTGACAATATTCAATGTTACTTAATGTCATAACATTGTACACTTAAAATGGTAAAAAAAAAATAATTTTTTTTGAGTGAGGTCTCACTCTGTCACCCAGACTGAGTCCAGTGGCATGACCATAGCTTACTGCAACCTTGAACTCCCGAGCTCAAGGGATCCTCCCACCTCAGCCTCCTGAGTAGCTGGGGCTACAGGTGCATGCTACCACACTCGACTAATTTATTCTTATTTTGGGGGAGATGGGGTCTTGCTATGTGGCCCATACAGATCTCGAATTCCTGGGCTCAAGCAATCCTACTGCACTGGACTCACAAAGTGCTGGGATTACAGGAATGAACTACCATGTCCAGTCAGTAAACTTTATGTATATTTCACCACAATTTTTACAATACAAAAGGGGGGTCATACTTCCAAATTATTTACACACAAGATTCAACTAAAAGCTTTGTTTTTAGAACAAAGCTAAGCAATGCAAATTGGGACAAATGACATACCAGTCCTGAAATTATTTAAGATCTTATTGGAAAGACAAAGCAAACAATTAAAATTCCTAACAGTTACTAAAGTTATTCAGGGGAGGGCCTTGTGAAAATGCCCTTGACTGAAAGTAAAGACTTGAATGAAAATAAAGCAGTTGTGATTCGTGTGAGATCTCAGTTCTGTTGGTACGGGAGGCATGTTCACGGAAGTCGGGAAGTTACCAAGGTGATGCCACCATGACCACCACCTCTCAGTTCCATCGTCGACTGGGAGGATTTCAGCCCCTTGCTTCATTTCCACTGCAAATCTGGAACACACTCCACAGTCTCATTTTGGGTAGAGTGTCTTCATTAGTCCCTCTGTCTCCCGTGGCTCTGAGTGTAAACAAAGAGCTTCACTCAAAGTCTTAAAAGTCTGCTTCCTGTTTTTAGTTTCCAGGAAAATGAGAAAGACCATTGGTGACTTCTAATGGATATGGCCCTCGATAGATATGGGGTTTGTACAAGGGGGTTATGCTGGTCTCTACAGAGATATCAAGATAACTGGCGTACATTTTTATGATATACCCTGTTTTAATTTTTTTTTTAATTTTATTACTCCGCTTGGACATTTAAGGAGAAACAAAACTAGTTGGTTTCTTCTCCTCTCAAAACACCTAACCCCCCCACTGTGCATGGATAACAGACTACGTGTGTTCAGCATTAAAGAAAGCCCTAATACAGTCCTATTGAACTTTTACTTGACTAATTTAAATTTGCCAAGTCATGCTTTAAAGAATTTACATCTTTTGATTGAATTGCAACTAAATGTAACTTTCAGAGGCAAGGCTCAATTCTAAACATATTATATAAAGATAAATATTTATGGAATGCAAAATTTCACATATTTATGATGCTTGTTTATGATGCTTGTTTTTCTTGAAGTTTTTTTTTTCTTATAATTGAGTAAAAACGATGATTATTTCAGTTTTGGTTTCTATTTTAAGTAAATTACTCCCCACTGCACATGCAAAAAAGAACCCTATTCTTACAATACGCACAATCATTTTCTAAGTCATAAAAGATAGAAAATGTTGGTGTGGATTCTGTGGTGGTAAATAGGTGATTTCATATCAAATTCCCACTTTGTTCACTCAATTCCCCTGAAAATTGGTATTATGGCAAGCAGATTTTACTGCAGGTATTTGCTGCTATTTGAATGAATTTTATGCCACTCTGTTCTTCTCTTAACCCCAACAGAATTTTATGTTTTTAATTATGTATTAAGTGCATTTTCTAGGAGACTTTTACATTCTGGTACAGTTGTGTTGTCTAATAATTTTCTAATAAAGGGAATTTTATTTCCCAAGTGATACTGTAGCATCAGTCTCAATTTCTAAGCTGAGTAAAATGATAGAAACCCAAATGTTACAGTATGGTGCTGTGATCACAATTCAAGAAAACTGATTAGAAAATGTAAGGACATTATTGCCCTTCTTGTACAATAACTTTCCTGAAACAGATGTTATTAAGTCACAAATTAGATATTTCTATACAGCAGATAACTTCTCAATGAAGAGTACAGTGGGGACTGTGGCATATTTACATGTGAACAATTCTCTAAAATGGGTTAGGTAAGTGAATTAAGACAAGGTTATATAGTATAACAAGAACAACAATAGTAACATGGTTTATCGGCTCTCATATATTTGTTTCCCTTTTAGTCCCATAAAAAAAGAGAATAGAGAAAAAGATGATTATATACTTTAGTTCAGGTTATATCAATGAAGCAAGAAGTGCATTTTCCTAGGACATTAAAAGAGAGGGAACCAGTAACTGTTAAAATTCTACCATGGGTCAGAATTATGCTAAATACTTTCTGTATGTCTTCTCATTGGAAGCACGTATTATTATTTTAATTTATAGTTAGCGGTCATGTTAACTGCATATAACTTTAACTTGACAGTCGACAGTCATGTTAACTGTGTATACCACATAAAACTGTGTGTAATAGTAAAACTAAAAACCCACCTTGTTCTCAGTGAACTCTACCCAATGTCAAGTATCAAGGCTGAAACAACTTTTTTGGAAACATCTTTGACTTTACTGGACCTCTGTTCATCACTTATGCTTTGAAGCATTTTTCAAAATTATCTTTAAAGTCTCCCTGACTATTATCACCTCCCTACCAAATGGCTCCATTCTTTTTTACTCGATTCCTGTTTTAATCATTGAAAAGTGTCACTTCTTTGTAAAACTGACATAAGTCAGCAGAAGCAGGATATTTAGTAAATTTGAGTCATGTCTTACATTGGATAAACTCTAAAAGTCTGATACTTGCCACTACATTTATAGCACTCAACACAATGCTTGTTCAAAAAAAAGTCAGGTATAACATGGTTTTACGGAATGAGTGAATGAATGTATGAACAGATGCTTTTGCTCATGGCTGTAGTCTCGAGAGCTAGAGCAGTATTGGTCCACAGAAAGGACTCAAAAACCATCCACCCTTCTGTTTTTAACTCCTACACAACTTTGTGTCATGTTCCTATTATTATAGAGGATCAAATCCTAGGAAACACATGCTCCCTTGGGAAATACAAGTTCTATCTCCTCTAACTTTAATTTTTGTTAAAAAGTGGGGGTTCTAGCCAAGCTTGGTGGCTCAGCCTATAATCCCACGCCTTTGGGAGGCTGAGGTGAGTCGATTGCCTGAGCCCGCGGGTTCGAGACCCGCCAGGGCAGCAAGACCTCATCTCTACAATAAATAAAAAAAAATCAGCTGGGCGTGGAAGTGCATGCCTGTAATTCCGGCTACTCAGAAGGCTGAGGCAGAAGGATTGCCGGAGCCCAGCAAGTCGAGGCTGCGGTGGCCGGAAGTGACCACTGCACTCCAGTCTGGGCGACAGAGTGAGACTCCAACTCAAAAAAAAAAAAAAAAAAAGTGGGTGTTCTTTTTTTTTCAGGTTTTTAAAAAATATATTATGAAACATTTTATTAAGGCTTTTCCTTTCTTTTTTAATTTTAATTTTTTTATAGAGATATGGGGTACATTTCAGGTTTAGGTATACAAACATTGATCATGCAGATACCCTTGTTGATGAGGTGTATCCTCCCTCCCCTAGCAGTTTCCCTCAACTGCCAAGCCCACCCCCCGACAGTTTCCCACTACTGCCAATTGCTTGCTTATAGCATTATAATTGTTCAAGGTCCGCTTATGAGTGGGGACATATGGAACTCTGTTCTTTGTTTCTGTGATAAATCACTGAATATCATCGACTCCAAATCCATCCAAGTTGTTGCAAAGCCCATATATGTGTCCTTCTTTATGGCTGTATAATATTGCATCGTGTATATGTACCACATTTTTTTTATCCAGTCCAGCTTCGATGGGAACAGTTGGTTCCATGTTTTTGCTATTGTGTATAGAGCTGCAACAAACATACGTGTGCAGGTATCTTTTTGGTAGAATGATTTGTGTTCCTCTGGGTATATTCCCAATAGGGGAATTGCTGGGTCATATGGAAGGTCAATTTCTAGTTCTTTCAGGTATCGCCACACTGTCTTCCAAAGAGGCTGCACCAGTTTGTGTTCCTACCAGCAGTGTCGAAGCGTTCCTTTTTCTTCACATCCTCGCCAGCATCTGTGGTTGTTTGTTTTATTAATAATGGCCATTCTTACTGGGGTTAGGTGGGATCTCAGTGTGGTTTTGATTTGCATTTCTCTGATGATGATTGAGGCTGAACACCCACTTTTTCATGTGTCTGCTGGCTGCCCGTATATCTTCTTTTGAGAGGTGTCTATTCATGTCTTTTGCCCACTCACTAAAGGGGCTGCTTGTTTTTTTAAAAAGTGGGGGTTCTCTAACCTAAGAAATTCTCTCAACCTTTGATAGGATGGCATTACCGGTGACAATGTTGAAAATGAAGTCAGACCCTTTAGTCCAAGGAATCTAAAAACCTCGAATCAACACCAAACTCTTCCATAGCTTAAACCTGGTATCAGGGTGATGATCATGAACTTAATTGCTATCTCTATTTAAAGTTTATTGGACACTTTTCATAAGAGTTAAAAATGCAAAACCTCCTAAATGAACACCAGGGTGATCAAATAGGTAAAGGGTTACATAGTCACACACAAGTACTGTCTAGCATCTGAAAAGCTTGGAAATGAGCAAATATCAAAACCAATACTGTCAAGGTCAGTGGCTCATGCCTGTCATCCCAGCACTTTGGGAGGCTGAGACAGGAGGTTTGCCTGAGAGCAGGAGTTTGTGACCAGCCTGAGCAACATAGGGAAATCCCATCTTTACAAAAAATAAAATAAAAAATTAGCCAGGTATGGTGGCACACACATTAGTCCCAGGACTGGGGAGGCTGAGGTGGAAGGATCACCTGAGCATAGGAGGCCGAGGCTGTGGTGAGCCATGATCCGTGCCACTGCACTCCAGCCTGGGCGACAGAGTGAGACCCCAATTCAAATGCATGCATACATACATACATAAAATAATACTGAGTGAAAAAGAAGATCACCAAGGGCTGAGATATCTGTGTTATCACTCATTCTGTCAACAATTTTGCTTCCCTTTTTTGAGACATTTCTACACAGCAGCTACGATTCTAAGCAATGAGCATGAGCTTGTGAAGAAACCCATTCATCTAAATTTTGAAATAAGCCGGGTGTGGTGGCTCACACCTATCATCCCCTCACTTTGGGAGGTAGAGGCAAGAGGATTGTCTGAGCTCGAGAACAGCCTGAGCAATTTGGCAAGACCTGGTCTCTGCAAATAAAAAATTAGCCAGGCATGGTGGCGCACACCTGTGGTTCCAACTACTTGGAAGGCTAAGGCAGAAGGATTGCCTGAGCCCAGCAGGTTGAGGCTGGGGTGGCCTTGAGCGTGACAATGCACTCCAGCCTGGGCACCAGGGTGAGATTCCAACTCAAAAATAAATTAATTAATTAATCAACCAATTTGTAAATAGATTCTCTATATTATCATGGACATACATACTAACATATTAAAATTCAAAGATCCACACGGCCAAGATGCCACTCAACTTATTTGTTTTAATCTAGGGAAAACATGGCAAAACATTTACAGCTGATGCTTGGAGCTGGGTTCACGAGGGACTGTTCTGCTATCTTCTATGTGTTTTAAACCTTAATTCTTTTTCAAGTACAGCCACCTTAGTGACCCTATCTACTTGCAACTGCTGTATCAATAAGGGACAGAGCGACAGCAATTTGGTGACTGAGAGTTAAGAGCGTTGGTCTTTGATCCAAACAGGAGGGACTCAAAGACACGCCTCATTGTGGGAAACGGAAGTGCCAGCATCCTGCACTCGCACAGCTCAGCCTTGGACTTGGCAACCGGCGCTCTCAGCTTCACGTTGACTTTTCAGTCCTTCCAGCTTCCCCGGGCGGCGTGTCTGCCTCCCCCAGCGCCAGCTCCCACGGTCACGCGCTGGCTGTCCTTGGCAGAAGCCGGCTCCGGGAGAAGCCAAGCGCCCGAATCTGTTTTCTTTGTGTCATTCATTCTTTCTCTCCTCTGCAGCTCATTCCTTGGCAATTTCTGCCTGGCTTGGCCCACCATCAATAACGGTGTTAACAACGAGCGACTACTGCCAGAAACTCAAGTTCACGGGCACCCGTGACCTTGCAGGTCATCGAGCTGGTGCACCTGCTGCTGGTGCAAAATCGGGCTGTTGATAAAACTCCAATCCCCCGGTGCTGTCTGCCCTGGGCCAGCCTGCCAGGCAGCCTCGCATGTAGGAGTGCTTTGTGCAAAGAGTGAAGACATTGTCATGCCTAAGTTTTCCTATTGTCTTTCTTTCATACATTTTTCTAATTCCTAAACCATCACTTTTGTACGTTGTGAGCTAGAAGAGGTGTGACTGAATTTTTTAAAACTAGAACCATGATGCAGAGATCTTGCCCATTTTGAGACACGTTAGCTGTCAACATGGGCTTGTTTATATTAATTTGAGGAGGGCTTATTAAAAAGGTGTTGGGGCAAAATTTCTCCCAGATGGAAACTCTTATCTGATAATAGCTTTTTTCCTTAAACTTTCTATTTAAATTGATATTACTCAAAAACCAGTCACCACTAATGGAGTTTCCTTCTCACTGTCTGCCAATAAATCTTGGCTTGTTTTCAGACTCAAGAGGAATGAAGTTTGACTTGTTATTGAAGAAGTCTGGCTTAAACAATAAAAAGAGATTTTTTAAAAGTTATATATGTGTGTTTGAATGCTTAATGTTTCCCTTAAAAAAAAAAAAAAAACACTCAGCTAAAAATATTTGTTTAGTAAATTATTCCTCACCAAATTTAGTTCCAGGACATCAAGTTATAGAGTTATAGCTTATGAGTTGACTATACATTAATGTATATATATAAATATAATATATACACAACTCACATATAAAGATATATTCGTCACTATATGTTAATTTAGGACCTCAAAAAAACTATTGTCCATGTCACCATAAAATACAGACTACAATCTGAAAAAATAGAAATCTAAGAAGATAGCTAGGCCATTTTCATTAAGATACTGAATTGGAAAATGCACAGAAACCTGAGATCTTCTGAACATGCGTAGGAATCACACAGATCTTTTGGATTAAAAAATGTTTATCAAAGTCTATCAATAGATGCCTTTTTTATATATAAAAGCAAAATCTAGAAAATTAGTTCCTTTAATATATTAAGAATTAAACTATTACTAGTTAGGATTTTGATAAAACAGTGTTATACGTATACATAAATAAGCTTCTATTTAGTGTGTGTTTATTTCAAATATGTTCATGAGTTTATAACCTGTAGTAGTACAACACAGCCGATAATTAAATAAGTGGAGAACAAAAATCCAAAAGGTCTCAGAAAACAGCCTCAGGCTATTTGAAAGTTATTTAAAAATAATCTGGAAAGTGTATGCATCAACAAAAGTAGCACAGCCAAAACAAAGATAATTCAATCTAACTCTCATATAATCAAATGCATACTTATCGGTCTTTTCCTTGGCCTTTACAAACGGACTTGGCTTGCTGTCTGTTGAAGAAAATCCGTTTTTGGCAAAGGTTTTATACACAAGAGATCTGGTTTATTTTGATAAAATTAAAATTTAAAGACCACTTCTCTCTGTGATTGTTTGGTGCCTGTAAGACTTCCAAATGAAGGAGATGCTTTAAGCATATGGATGGGGTTAAGATGCCATCTGTACCCTGCATGGGACCTCATACATACTAAATATTGGGATAGCCTTTCACTCAACGCTTCTCCAAAGTGAAAAGTAGAAGAAATGAAGACTAAAGTTGGGTAATAAAAACTGAAATGATTATTACCAAGTAGCTGCAAGACTATAATGTTCAAATATTCACAGGTTTACATAGAAGATATTCCAGAATGTGACTTTACAAAACTGTTGAGATTATCACAACCATATATTTAATTCGGAAGAGTTCAGAATTAACTTATATATTGCCATAAATGTGTCTAAGAAGAAAAAGTGTCATCTAATATGAAAAAGTGTCATCTTATAATAATATAGTAATATCTATACCTTTTTAACATTTTTGAAATCCATTTTGAAAAGATCATCCATTCTAGATTACTGTGTTACAGAATCAACATCATTAATATTATTTCTTTTCTTTTTTCCCAAATAGAGGTACTTATCTTAGCCAGTGTGTGTTGCAAACCAAATTTGTATAAGGTACAAATTTTAGATGTAAAGGCATAGAACCAGGTTTCTTTTTCTGAATATATTTATATTTCCAATAATAATTTGATTCTATCGAATGAGCAACACAAGAGTACTTATAAATTACTGTTTAAAATGCAGTGGAATTGAGACAAAGAGAACATAATTTCCACCCACCCACCCACCCCCACACAAACACATATCATAGAAGTGTTTGTGATTTGCATTCCTAAAGTATAATTAGGGCTGATTTTATGACTAGACAATAAGATTACCTGAAAGTTCTGTCCTTTGCTGCTTATTCTTAGTCTTCAAATGCTTTGTCTGAAGGCAGACTTTCTACTTACAAATATAGATTTAGGTCTATGGAATTAAGCATGAGATTGAATTTTGAGTAGCATCTACTGTTATCATCACGATGATAGTGAAATAACGTCTTGTGAAGGATCAAGTCTTGTGGCCATGACACCACGTGGGACATAGGAGAAAAAAATGCACTCACCAGTAGATTGTTTTCAAAATGTTACACCTGAGAGTGATGGAATGAGAAATTGTTTACTTGGGGCTTGTTTTTTAAGTAATAAGGCTCGAATTTTTCTTCTTTTTTTTTTAATTTTTAATTTTAAAGATGTGGGGTACAATTCAGGGTTAGGTATATAAATGTTCATTATGCAGGGACCCTTGTTGATGCCCTCCTGGCAGTTTCCTACTACTGCCAATCCCTTTCTTATAGTATTATGATAACTGTTCAAGGTTTGACTTTTTTATAACCAAGAGAACAATTTTGTATGTCAGTGTGCTCATCACAACAGTACAAAACTATTGTTACAGCAGACTACTTTAGTTGTATGCATGATCTTATTTCGCTTCTGCAAACCTTAGAGCGGGGCATTTTGTACTGAATTCTTAAACAAAACCACAAATTATGTTTTACACTAATATATATACT
>NW_007249253.1:555819-592364 GCF_000164805.1 Carlito syrichta | reverse complement strand
AGTGCAGTGGCCGCTCCCGGCCACCGCAGCCTCGACCTACTGGGCTCCGGCGATACTTCCACCTCAGCCTTTCAATAGCCGGAATTACAGGCATGCGCTACCACGCCCGGCTGATTTTTTTTTTTTTTATTGTAACGATGAGGTCTCACCTGTCCAGGCGGGTCTCGAACCCACGGGCTAAGGCAATCCACTCACCTCAGCCTCCCAAAGGCGCGGGATTACAGGCTGAGCCACCAAGCCTATCTATTCTATATATCTCACATTATCTTTGGTTTTATGAAGGCACTACTGCTCAGAAATAAAAAGATTGAAAAGAATAAAATCAACAGGGTAAACACTCAACATAAACTTTTCTGATATTTTTTTAAAAATTGAGTCTACTATCTCAATAACAATTGGTTATTAAATTTTTATTTCTACTTAGTTCTCTAATTTCTCTCTTCTCTTTTCCAGGTAGCAGGGATAATTTTCATCTTAGTTACAGTTCAAAAGTCTATGGTTATATCTATACACACATACATATATGTAGGTATGTATGTGTGTATGCATTTGTATATAGTTTTTAACCTAAATTTCTGTTTTTATTCATTCTTGTTTATTATATCAACTCATTCTTACAGGAAATTGAGAAGTATTAAGATAAATCTGATTGTAACATAATATTTTGTTTCCTTCTGTAAAAGGTAAAGAAATGTATTTGTTGATTTATAACTCCCCATCTGGACCCTCACCGAACTCTTTTTCTTGTCTTTTGATGTGTAGACACAAGGTTACCTCAAAGTGACATGAAAATAGTACTAAAATAATAAAGACAATAATTCAGAATAAATGGTTTAGGAGTCCTGCTTGAATACCTTTCAGATTCGTTCATGAAAAAAGAACTTTATTTTATTGGACTAAATATATTGTCAAAATCTAAAATTTTATTCACAATGACACCATGAATTATTTCGATGTTCAGTAATTTTGATGCCTGTCCCTGTCTGTAAATCCCCATATAGTTGCCTAAGCATGTGCTGGACATTATGTGCATTGTAAAACGATCAGCAGATGATTTCCTGAACTGTTGTTCTTAATGAGAGAACATGAAGCCATTCAGAGAGCTACAATTGTGAAATAAATCATTTCTCTGCTGACCTAGAGCAATCTCTGCTCTCTCTCAGCTGAGTTGACGAACAATAAAATATTTTGAGGTAAATTTCAAGGTTTAAATAACAACTGCTGCCATTGCAAATTGCATAGAACTTCACAATTTATTGATCTTCTATAGGTCTTTTAATTTACCTTAAGGTGTTCTAAACGATATCATGATTTAAGGTAAATCTATGAACATTTAAAGATTACACTATAGTTTTCAACAAGGTTTTGAAGTACAGTTGACCACTGAACAACACAGCCTTGAACTGGGCAGGTCCCTCTCAACATGGATTTTCTTCCAATTCTGCCACTACCAAGATGGTGAGATCAACCCATCCTCCTCCTCCTCTTCAGCCTACTCAACATGAAGATGACAAGGATGAAGACATGTTTTCTCTTCCTTATGATTTTTCCTTTTGTTTTTGTTTTTATTTTTTTGAGTCAGAGTCTCACTCTGGTGCCCAGGCTGGAGTGCAGTGGCATGTTCATGGCCTCAGCAGCCTCGGCCTGCTGGGTTCAGGTGATCCTTCTGCCTCAGCTTTCCAAGTAGCTGGAACCACAGATGCAAGCCACCACTCCCGGCTAATTTTTTGATTTGACGCAGAGACGAGGTCTTGCCAAGTTGCCCAGGCTGGTCTTGAAACCCTAGGCTCAGAGAATCCTCTTGCCTCTGCCTCCCCAATTGCTGGGACTACAGATGTGAGCCACTGTGCCTGGCCTTCCTTAGGATTTTCTTAATAACATTTTCTTTTATCTAGAAAATGTTTTTTAAGAGTACAGTATATAAGATATAACATACAAAATATGGGTTTATGTTTATGTTGTTGGTAAGACTTCCCTTCAACAGCAAGCTATTAGTAGTTGAGTTTTAAGGAAGTCCAAAGTTATACGTGGATTTTTCAACCGTGTGGGGGTCGGTGCCCCTACCTCTCATGTTCAAGGGTCAACTGTATATAAAATAAACCTCTATGTAACCATGAAATGTTCATAAGTATAAATATAGAAAAGATATACAGACAGTACATACTGATTACATTTTATGGGTCACTCTGGGTTTAGTTAAATATATTTAAAATCAACATCAAAATTGCAATCTGATATATAAACTGGGAGCACAAATGTATTATATATGCATATATATGTTAACAAATAATTAATTAAAATGACAATTCATGAACCCAGTCCTATATATAACTTTAGAAAATAGATTTAAAATATGTCTTGAAACAAATGACAACCTAGGGGAGTATTTAATAGAAAATTGTGCAGTCTTTTATGTCTAATGTAATTTATTCTTATTTTTTTCGAGCAAACATATTGAACAACAATTTAAAAGTGTAATTTAGAACTGGGAAACAAATCAAAATAACAACAAATTTCAAGGTAGATTCATTTTCTCCTTGTTTTCATGCATATCATCACACAACATAATTACTGTTGGAAATATAAAGTATATTTAAATTAAATCAGTGAAATCACACTGAAAGACAAGAAATACTATCATACACCCATCTCCCTTTCCTCATCACTATCTTTGTCGATATTCTGACGAAGGTAGCTATTTTAAATCAAGAAGAATAGCCTCCAAGATCTTGTACAAAAACTGTTACCTTGCATTGTAAATGCCAGCCAAGACACAGGAAGGCAACATGGATTGTTTTAAATTGTTGGAAACTGTCACATACAAGGTCTGGCAATTAGGTTCGCGAACCGTCATAGAAAAGGTGCTACATACCTCATTGCTGAATATCACTACAGTCACCTTTGAAGTAGTCCTCTTGGGAAGCTAGGCACCGACACCAGTGCCTAGTCCACTGTCAAAGCAATTTCGGAACTCTTTTTCTGGAGTGGCCATCAGCCCTGTTGTTGTTATATGTTGAGACCTGACAATTAAGTTCTCGAACTTGCCACTGTGCGCTTACGTTGGCAGCACCGTACAAATAATTGTATTGGAACGGCCTCCCTACTCACCCGATCTGGCCCCAGTGACTTTTTTCTTTACTCGAAGATGAAGGGAATATTGACAGGAAGACATTTGATGACATTCAGGACATCAAGGGTAATACGATGATGGCTTTGATGGAATAGGCGCTGGTGTCAGTGCTTAGCTTCCCAAGGGGAGTACTTCAGAAGTGACCATAGTAATATTCAGCCATGAGGTATGTAGCACTTCTTCTAGGATACTTTGCAAACTTAATTGTCACGTCTACACTGGCAATAACCTAAGATCGTATTCACATATGCTAAGTACAGCGTAAACTCCCTTTATAAAGCACTTTTTTGTATATAACATATTCACACAATTGTTATAATTATTATACTTATGATACTAGGATGACTTGCCTTAATTCCACGTTTTACTTTACTTGGGAGAAACACACACACACACACAAACACACCGACAGCAGTGGCATGCTTAGACTAAAAAAAAAAAATAAAAGATCATCAGATTTGAAGTTGACTAACACAGTGGTTAAAAATGATGTTTTGAAACACAAGTAAAAAAACCTCATGTCAATTTTAAAGCCAATTAAATGAAAAATTATTATGTATGCCCTTTTATTTAGACGAGCATTTCCTCAGTAGTCTGACAGTTTATCATCCTGTACATTTCTTATGTAATTCCAATTTTTAAAAAATAGATCAACCCCTTTCAAACCAAGTTCAGGTCCTATCATTCATTTTTGACTTCTTTTATCTACTCATTTACTGAGTTCTCAAACTCAAGAATACCTTAGAACACAGGCAGTATTAATTTTGAGGTATAATCAGTAGATCAATTTACACCTTATTTATTGCATTGGGATTTTATCCCAACATGTACCATAGCTTTTCTTTTTACCCAGAACAAACACTCTGGAGCCTTTCTGATTAAAACAGCTGTGTGAATCATCCGTTAACACGATGCACCTTTCAGGATAAAGATTATGGTTGCTTGTTCTTGTAGGTCCAAAGTAAGCTTTTTTGTAACACTTTTCTAATGGTCCTGATAGCTTTCTAAATTACTAGGGGGGTGGGACCACTTTTACACCTGGACAAGCATGTGAAAAGGCAGATCACTGGTTCCATAGGAGACGTCCTGAACTGGATCTCTGGTAGTCAGTGCCCGGTGGAAGCCTTTTAAAAATACTCTCCCAGAAGTCTTATGGACACAGAAACTTGAGGACCACTGCTCTGGAGGAAAGCATTACAGTCAGGGGTTGTTTACGTATTTTAAACATATTCATTAAGTGGGATACAGGAATCAAATGTTTTATAAAGAAATTGAGATCAAATTAAGTAATTGTTCCAAGTGACAGTAAATAGTGCAGTACAATGGTTCAAAATTAGCCAGACCCTTGAAACTACACAGTTACAGAGCTACAGGAAAGCTATACTTCTGGAAGCTCAGTTTCTTCCTGTGTATAATTAAGAATAATAATATCTGCCTCCTCTTTAAAAAAGGAATAAAACACAGTGCATTACCTAAAGTACTTTATTCTTGGTAGATGCTTGATAAATAGATATCATCATCAGTATTATCATTAACTCTTGGGGCCAATTCCAACTTTTAGATGTACAACAACATTTATTTGTCTTTTTCTCTGGTTAGTTATGCACTGCCTTAGTTACCCCTAGTATTGTTTGTATATTTAATTATCCTGATGGATAATCTTACCTTAGTTTTATGAAAATAAAATTTGATTTTTAAAAATAAAACATTGACCACATATACAATGATATATTAACCAATAACTTAAAATCTTAAAAAAAATAAACCAAGGGTGACTCTTTAAAGAAACACATAACTGTAGAGTCCCTTTCCAATAAGATTGCTCTGCGCCACTTAAATCTTTATAAAAGGTTTTCATAGTGATTTAATTATTGTAAGCTTATGGATTCTGCTATTTGCTAAAGTACACCTGTCTCCAATTTATTTTTTAAATGTCGTAGTCAAATGTCAGAGACCTGAGCTTTAATTTTGGTTCTACTTTCTAATTGTTTGATCTTTAATGAGCCAATTATCACATTTAGGCTTCAGTTCTATCACCTTTAAATAAAATGTGTGGATAGTTGAGGTCTAAAGTCTTTTGTAACTCTAAAGTTTGAGAATCCCAGAAATGATAGTTATTTAGCCAAGTCTCTTTTTAAATACTTGCTCCATTGCTTGAGTCTGTTAACATAAAAAAAGAAAGGAAAAATGAAAGGTTCAACTAATAATTCCATTGTATCTGTCTTTACAATATAAGAAAAACACTACAAATATGAAAATTTTAATCTAAAAAAACCATATATAATTACAAAAACATTTTAATTGAATTTAATTGACTTATTAGATAACACCATAGCCAACGTCCAAATGAACTAAAAGTAAAACATACTTCAAAACAGGACAAAATAGAGTTATTATAAGATAAAATTATCTGAACTAGGGGATCTACCCGGACTTTCCTAAAGTCTGTGATTTATAGGAAATATATGCCAAGTAGGAATTTGTTTTGGAATTTTTATTTGTTAACATTACATTTTCAATGAGAAGCCATGCATGATGGTTCCTCCTTGTAAACCTAGGACTTTGGGAGAATGAAGTGGGAAGATCACTTGAAGCCAGAAGAACAGCCTGGGCAACATAGCAAGCCCTGTCTCTACCAGAAAGTGAAAAACAAAGATAATCAACCAGGCGTGGTAGTGCACTCCTGTAGTCCCAGCTACTGGGAGCTTGTGTTGTCCACAACAGTGATTCCCATACTTGAGCGTGTATTAGACTCACCTAGAGAAATTGATAAGTCATGGATGGCAGAACCCCGCCCACAAATTCCTGATCAATACATCTACACTGGAGGCTGAGAGTGAGCACTTGTGGACTTGTGAGCCTCAGGACTGCCGTGCAGCTGTTGTGGGAACCACACACTGAGAACCACTGTTCTCCAGGAATGGACAGTGGCCATACATTTGTGAACCTCTCCCATATCAAATTCTTAAGCGAGTTTTTCCCTAACTAGATCAGAACCAATTCACAGTTTATTGTCTCTGAATCGAAAGCACACAACATAACACCCATCTTTTTATCCCCAGAAATCTTGGATAGGTTAGTAAAAATATTGAATCTGATCACAGATGCTGGGGCAGACTGCAGGGGTTCAAATGTGAATTCCATGGTCACAGAGGTATGACCCATCTCCTCAGCAGAAGGATGTGATAGTATTTGCCCTAAGATTGATGTGATTATGAAATAAGTTATATCATGTCACCTAGTACAATGCCGGACACATATTAAGTGATATATGTGTTTGCTATTTTATTGTCATTTTAAATTTTTTCTTTATTATTGTTATAATTTTCGAGATGGAGTCTCACTCTGTCACCCAGGCTGGAGTGCAGTGGCATGCTCACAGACACTGCAGCCTCGATCTCTTGGGCTCAGGCAATCCTTCTGCCTCAACCTTCCAAGTAGCTGAAACTGCAGGGACGTGCAACCACGCCTGGTTCTTACTACTGCAAAGTTTTTTATTTACTTTAGAGATGAGCCAAGTTGCCCAGGCTGGTCTCGAACCCATGTTCTCAGGCAATCCTCTCACCTCAACCTCCCAAAGTGCTGGGATTACAGATGTGAGCCACCATGCCTGACTGTCATCTTGGAAATTTGCACATTTTTAGTTACAAAAGATACGAATACCTTCAATAACTACAGAATCTGAATATTAAAAATGTGTGTTAACCCTTTGCACTTTCTCGTTCACCAAGTATCTATTCTTATTCCTTCATGTCCATCCACTGATCCATTGCCCCCTAGAAAGCATATGGCAAACTCCGTCAGGTGATTGTGTGTAGAGACCTATAATTCTTGTTATTCCTCTAATGCTTGCAATAGCTTGTAAGTACAAAGAGGGTTCAAAGCGAACTGCCAGCACCAGTGGGTATCATGCATGTGTCTCCCGATTTAGCGTTTCCTAGACTGGGTTCTCCTGTTCCATTTGCCTTTTGTGTATTCCTGATCTCAATATTAATTTATATTTCTCACCACTTTCACCCCACCACTGTTCACTCTGCAGGTTGCTCTGCCCTTCTGTGTGTTTCTTGGCTAATTTGATTCTGGTATCTGAAAATGTATCCCACAGATGCAAGCATGTTATTAACAAGATACTTACCATGTGCTAACAGTGACCCCTTCAGACTTCCATAGCTCTCTGCTTAGAGGCTTCCCAGTTACTGTTGCTGCTTTCTCAACTCTGTATGACTAGGCTTTCTTTCACGTATTTATCCAATTAATTTATAGGCATCTATTGTGTAGCATTATGGCAAATGCCTTTCTCAAACTTAAACACGCGGTATCCACTCTTTACTTTTATCTCCTAAGTTGGGAGATACGCCAAGGAAGGCTATTACGATGTATGACATGACCTACTTTTAATAAATTCACATTTGCCACTTACTTTATTCGACACCTTTCTCCTCGGTGTTCACATTTGGACTCTTTAATTATATGCTCAGCCAAAGACTTCTAAAACATGAAGGCAATTTAGGAAGCAAAGAAGAAAAACTGTGCAGACAGTTCAAGATACAAAAATAAAGACAAAGGGAGCGGAAAAAAAAAAACAGCATCGCAATTCTAGGAGCATTTGCCTTCCTGTAACCTTCAGCCTTAAAAATGGTCTTTAAGATCCTAGGTTATTTCTAATTTGGGCCCTCAAATGACATCCCACACATTCCAGACAGCCAGGACAGTCTCTCTCTGCTGTTTCTTAATATTATTCTGATTGTTTAATGCATTGCAAATGGGAACTCTGGGACTCTAGACTTCTTTTTCCCCTTGAAACCTCTAAATAATTAATTAGACTGTCGAGCTCTTACTACTGCAAATTTCTCCTTCATCTTGGCCAGGGTGGCACACGTTTATCCTTAGGCAAAGCCACAGGCTAAAACAGTTTTATATTAGCTAAACATCTCAGACGAGGGCATGTTATTTCTGAGGTCATAACACAGTATCGCTCAAGCCCAGTGAAAGAGGGTGAAATAAGTAGAGCTTCCGGATAAATGTGAGGATTAAATGGGAGTTCCAAGCATGCTGTCAGCTACCTGAAATCCAAATCAGCTGTGATTTAACACGGAGGTACATGTTTATTTTAATAGTGCCACGGAGAAGGTCTGAGGCCTGCAGTCTCACAGAGCACACTGTCTGTGGCCTCCCAGGGACAAGAGATAGACAGGGTCTTCGATTTAAGGCCCCTCCCTTTCGGTTTTAAGATTTTCCCCACTTTTTCTTGTAACTTTTTCATAATATTATAGAAAATAGGGGGGAAAGTGGTGCATATCAGAACCCACACATAACCATTATTAACAGTTTTTTGTATTTCCCCAATAGGAGTTTGTTATTTTGATAAGCGGCAAAGTGATCATTCAGAATAAGCCATTTGCGTTCTCCTTTTAAAATGTGTCATTAAAGATTACATTCCATCTATTCCCGTTATTATAAACTCATTATTAAACATATGTTGTTTATTTTTAATATTTCACTTAATAAATGAAAACACATAACTTGAACGTTCCCATATTTTTGGATATCTAATTGGCTTCTGTTAATCTACCGACTCAGAAAATGCAAGGAAAAACATCATTACACAGAATACCTCCTCTGTTTTTACAGTGGTCCTTTGTGTGTCCATAATAATAATGATTGGATTTTCAAAGCATTTTCACCCATCTATTTTCTTTTTACGTTTTTAAAAAGGTACGATTCGGGATTAGGGCCCCTCCCAAATGTGATCGATCTTCCTTATGCTCTTTTTAGAATCTCAAGGAAAAAAAAAAATACTCTGGAAGGGTCTGCTGTGAATTCTCCAGCTCTTCGAGCCCTCTCTACCGGCCGTGAGTAAACAACAAAGGCCTCTCTCCTGGCGGGTGTTCCCACAAGACAGAATGGTGCTGAGGGACCATCCATTTTCCTTCTCGACACTGGAAAATTATCAGCCACGCCGCAGCGCCGCTCCCAGCCCAGAGAGGTGTTGCCAGAAAGCGACTGGCAGTGCCCTTCGGGCAGGCCTCAGAGCTTCAGCACGGGCAGCAGGAAGGAGTCATTTCCTCGACCTGTGTTCTCCCCGGACTGTGCTTAGACAAAGGGCTCATTTTCCAGCCGTGTCTTAATCTTCTCAAGCAGAATCGGAGGCTTTCTCTGTAATAGTCAACACTCTATACACTGGATGCTATTCTGTGGAACAAAGATAAGCCGTTTGGTCCAACTTAAAAGGGATGCAGAAAGCTACAGCAAGCTCACACCTACCAGACTCTCAGAGTTTGCTCTTGAATGTTTGTGAAAACTCAAAAGGCAAACACATGGACATGAGCCAATTCAGTGGTGGGGGGGTCTAGAAACTTTTTTCAGGGATTCAGTTTCCTTGGCAAAGCCATCGTTCAGGAGATGTGATGGCAGAGGATGTAAGTTATTTTATTTATGTCATGCTCTCCTCATCTCTTATCATAGTGTTCTTTCACCACCAATACATTCTATTGGAATAATGAATTCAGGATCGAGTGGGTATTGTCTGAGGATCATTATGATAAGACCACTGTAAAGGGCATTATTTCTTTGGTCATCCCGGCACACTGTGAAGTGGGAATTATTCCCACTTCATAGCGAAATGAATTCCTGAAAAGTTAAATAACTGGCCAACACAGCCAGTAAAGGGCAGAGGCTGGTTAACAATGCAGGACTGGTAACTGAAATCATAAGCAAAATATGGTACTACATTCTCTGTTAATTTGCACGTTGTGTAGCAGTTGTGTACGTGAGACTGTGCTGTCCTGGGCTCTACCACTGAATGGCTTTGGGCAGTGGTTAGCTAACCTGCCTTGGCCAGCAGGTTCCAAACTCTGTAACTGTGGAGATGACTTGCGATCTCCATGCTAAGATCTTTGCTGGAGTCTTTAATGTTTGTCTTTGTCATAGTGAGCACCAATGATGCCTTTCACAAGGTTGAATAATGCGTAGCAAGTTTGACAACCTAGGTCTTCGACTTTGTGGTGGTGGTTTTGAGAAATGTCACAAAGACTCAACATATCTTTAGCTGGAAAGGGTCTAAGCAATCGTCCATTCCTCTCCTGTTTTAAAGCCAGAGAACATGTGCTAGATCAGACACGGATTGAGGTGGTTCTGGAGTTGACAGCATCACCTAGGGTCCCCGATGGCCAGGTCAGCTTTTTTCCCATGATATCGGACAACTCTCTATGACAAAAAATCAAGCAAGTCTTGCTGAATTATTAAATGTTGCAAGTGGATTTTCAATATGTAATTACAGCTTAGCCTGTGATTTAATTATTTGGATAATTCACTTCATATTTTCTTGGTTAATTGCTGCCATCCATTGCACTGTATAATTCAAACAATCGTAAATAGCAGCTTGAATTTTATGAAATCACCATGCCAAAATTTCCGAGTACTTAGCACTGAACAAATATTTGCAGAGAACTATCCATTTGTTGGATATTATATTACGGATCTGCTATCACCAGCTTAAAAAAAAAAATGCAGTTTTCAAATGAAATTTTGCATCAACATAACAAATACTTAATTTCTACTATTTAAACTGTGATGCATGTATATATATTCAACAAAATATATTTCATTTTGTTGCTTGAATCTCTACTGCCAGACATTAGAAGGTAATACAAAAAAAAAAACAAACTCCTTTCTTTCATTTCAATCACAAAATAGATGACATCAAATATAAAACATTGTGATAGAAAAAGATGACGTTTGACAAGAGTTTTCTCTACTATATATGCATAGAGTCTTGGCTTATATGTTTCCATTTTTTTTCACTAAGTACTCCTTGAATTATTTAATACACCATTTACCTTCTTTGACGGACTTTTTTACATTTGACTGTGTGATCTGTGTCTCACTAGCATAGAAGACAGACAGTAGCAGGAAAATGACCTCATCAAAGCAGTTCTCATCTTAGTATTCTGATGTCTGTGAGTGAGCTGAGGTTGATATCTGCATCTCAATTTACTATTGCACTCATCCTTTTTTGGTCTTTTTATCCAGTTAATCTTCCCTGTGTATAATCGAATGCCAGCAGTGTTGTTTTTAATTCCTGGAGCACACTCTAATGTTAACAAATGTTATTTTTTAATATTTTTAGAATGCCCTACCTCTGATTAACTTTGAAAACAAAAGAGGAGAGGGATGGGTGTGCAAAAGAGAGAACGCAGAGAAGCCTCCCGCCTCTGCTCTCAAGGGGGAAGAGAAGGAGATGGCATGATTAGCTGTTTTAATTGTTTATTTGAATTCCCATTTAATAAAATCTGGATGATGCTATCAAAGAAGCAACTCAAAATGTAAAAATTCCAGGCAAATCTTAGTGTCTCTGCAGGTGATTAATTGCCCTAAAAAAATGAAAGAGGTATCAAGATTGACAAACAACAGGCCTCCCCAAGATTTGCTCAGCGTGATGCTAGAATTTTGAAGAACATCCTTATCAGATCACCTTCTTAGGTATATAAAAATCTATATCCCAGGGACTTGAGCATAAAGGCAATGGAGCAGCATAACTTAGAACATTCACAAGAACTATTCCTGTATGAGTAGCTACCTCGTCAGGTATATTTTAGGTAATCATGTTACTACCGTTTACAGGATGTGCTATCCAATTCAAAGAACAGAAATACTTCCCTAAGAAGTATAGATTTTCATGTGTTCATGTACTGAGAAACCGGATAGAAAAGAAATTAGATCGAAGAAAATTAGTTGTTGATATATTTATCTATATGTTCTCATTCTAAGATTTAGATGTCTGGTAGACCCAAGTAATATAAAACAGAGGTCCTGGTTCTTGTTCATTCAACCTGGCAGATAAAAAGTCTTCCAGACTTCAGTTTTTGTTTGTTTGTTTTGTTGTGGTTGTGGTTGTTTTTGTCTTATTTTGTTTTGTTTTTTTAGGAGCACGGAGGGGAAAGAAAACATACCTTGGAAAGCTTAGATCTCATAATGCTGATTCTAAGCCATAACTTTGCCCTGTGTTTGGGATGTGCAGCAGAGATGAGGGGTCTCCCCAAGACTATTTTGCCCATACTTGATGCATCAAACACAGACATGAAAAAAGACCTTACAATTTCCAAAGCATCTAGGTAAAGTGGGATTAAACTCCTGGGCAATGAATTGGTCGGATCCCTTGAACTTGAGGTTATGTGAGTAAGTTTGAACAAAGAGGTACAGAGTGTATGAATTAATAACATATATTTTGGAATAAAACAGGTAGAGTTTGAAATTTTTCCCTGCCACCTTACCAACCATCTGACCTTAGGCTATTGAAGTTTTTAAGCCAAATTTTACCTCGGATATATGGCTAGCTAGCTAGATAGATAGATAGAGAGATAGATTATGGATTATATTTCTTATCTCTAGTGTGGTAGAACTTGATAGACTATGTATGGAATATACTTAGCACAGTGTTTCTAGAACAGAGTAATTGCCAGCTGTAGTTATTATTGGCATGATTAACTGCAACTTTATATAAGTTAGTAGTCCCTTACTAGCCCACCAAAAAACACATCATCATTTGTTCTTCTGTTGAGTCTTGTGGTTTTATGAGTTTAAAGACATATGAAGCTACTAAGAGTTATAGGAAGGAAAAGTACAAGGCGAGATTACAGTGCAGAGGAGGTAGATGTCCTGAGAAATAGCAGAAGTTGAAACTGAAGAATGTGCAAACATGACTGATCACAGAGCACCAGCTCAGGACCTATTTTCTCTCTTTCCTCCCTTCTTCCATCTTTCTACATTCCCTTTCCTTCCCTCCTCTCCCCTTCTTTCCTTATCTCCTCCCTCCCTTCTTCCATTCTTTGTATCCTTTCTTTCTCTCCTTCGTTCTTTCTCTCTTTTTTAGAAACATACAACATAGGATCAACAAGTTTTGTTGTAGCCATGAGATTTACAAGTTCCTAAAAGTGGTCCATTGTCTATTTTGTCCAATCTAGAAATCCCACTGCAATGATAAAGTTATCACATAAGTAGATAAATGGCATTACATAAAGAATTCACAGCCGGGCTCGGTGGCTCAGCCTGTAATCCCGCGCCTTTGGGAGGCTGAGGTGAGTGGATTGCCTGAGCCCGCGGGTTTGAGACCCACCTGGGCAGCGAGACCTCATCTCTACAATAAATAAAAAAATCAGCCAGGCGTGGTAGTGCACACCTGTAATTCCGGCTACTGGGAAGGCTGAGGTGGAAGGATCGTCGGAGCTCAGCAGGTCGAGGCTGCGGTGGCCGGGAGTGGCCACTGCACTCCAGTCTGGGCGACCGAGTGAGAATCCAACTCAAAAAAAAAAAAAGAAAGAATTCTCAGAAATGGGTTTGTTCTTTCCTTTCCATCTTTTGTCATGTGATAACACAGCAAGAAGGCCCTAGCTGGATGCCGGGTTTTTGATCTTAGCCTTCCAGCATGCAGAACTGCGAGCCAACAAATTTCTGTTTGTTATAAATTACTCAGTCCATGGTATTTTGTTATAGCAGCACTAAAATGACACATACAGGGTTCTATTACTTTAAACATGCGTGTAGAGGGCAGTGTACCTGTTATTGTGCACATTTTGAAATCTACTTTATTTTTGCCCGGGTAGGGAATCAGGACATCTACTGTCTTTCAGAAGAATAATTTCCTCAGAAAGCAGCACAATTTATGCATAAACATTTTTACAACTTCTTGAATTCTCTAGATTTTCTACCATATATAACATAAGAATATTGCACCATCAAAAATGATACAGTTGGACCACTATAGACCATATGATTTTGAGACTCTGTCCTGATTGGCCCCCCAGCATGTGTTAACCGCGCAGTGGACTCTTAAATAGTGGAATCATTTGAATTACTAAAGAAATAAATGATTGTTTGCTTAAATGTGGAACATGTGCCATTATTAATTTGATGCTAAACTTTTTTATCCTATTACAATAATTAGCAAAGAGGTTCAAATGCTTTCAAGACCATTCCTCATTAGAAGTAATATAGTCGTGTCAGCAATGGAGAGAATGTTTCTCTTTCTCTTGGCAGTAGCGGGAAGACATGTAGCTAATTCTTCTAATAGCTATGTCAACATATTTAAATATAAGCTTAACAAGAGAGCTAGGGCATAGGCTACTCAAAATACTATTTAGAATGAGATTTCTCTTCTTGACAGAATGACTAAGACTATTTTTACAACTCTGATTTCAACAGCGTTGTGGTTTTATGAGTTTTGAGGATTCATTAAAAATCTAGTAAATATGATGAACAAATTGCGCTATGAGGTGAAAAACTAAAAAGCAGATGAAACGATGTTCTAAATAATCTCTAGTTTTATCTTGAAGGAGCTATTATAATATCTAGCATAACATCTGGGACATAATCCATAAGGATTTTCTTTTTTTTGCCAATAACTTAAGTTTTTCAATAATATTAAGGTAAAAGCCTTTTTGGGGATTGAAACCAACTTCTCAGGGCAGGGATGAGATATTCTGGCAGTTAGATGTCTCTTTCCTTTTCCTCCTTGTGCTTCTCTGGGGCCCTAAGAGAGCTGTTCTTTGTGATCTACTGTGTGCACATTCAAGGCTCTGTTCACTTTTTGTGACTCAGTCGGTTAGAGACAGCTCTAAAACCTAGAGGAGATGTCATGGGGCACCTTAGGGTTTTTTAAAAGTAGTAAAATTTATGGGCTGTCATAATGCAATCAACCCACAAGATAGGGCAGGCAATCAGTCACTCTGATAGATAATAGATTATGTCTTAGCAAAGAGCAGTTGAGTGAGAGCCACGACGACATTTTCATGGGGGAAGACTGGAGAAGTTGATTTTTAAAAAATTTTTAATGAAAGATTAACTGGCTCTACTCCTCATTACCCTTACTCTTCTGTTCACTTCTTTTCTACTCAAACCTGCAGATGATAATAAAGGATATTTAGGGGCCTCTTACTATGGGCCAGCCTCTGACATAAACACTTTACATATACATGGAGTCTAATTCCCTCCACAATTTAAGGTCTGGTTTTGGTTGTCATTGCTGTTTGTTTTTTCATTTTAATTGTGTAGAGGAAGAATTAACTTTATCTGCATTATACAATAAGTGGAACCAACACTGGAACCTTTTCAGTCAACCTCTGGATCTGAGCATCTACTATCCTGCAGGACAATGTCTATTCATTTTTAAAATTTATAGTCCTGTAACCTTTCCTACTAGTTAATTCTCTGGTGTCTACTCTTATTTTTCTTCCTAGTAATGATGCATGTCTAAACTCTGATAATACTTTATACTTGTCATAAAAAACCATCACATTCTAACTTCTCTAATTTTTGTGAATATAATACTTATATACATATGAGTTTGTGTACAGGCATTTATATGTATATATGTGTATATACATGTGATGTATATATACATATATGATCCATGTTCATATATGATGTATACATACGTAAATACATATGCCTAATAAGGTTATAATATATATGTTTATACTTACTTTTCTGAAGACTATTTGAGGACAATTATATTTTAATAGTCATTTCATTAGATTATGGACTAAATTGTGTTCCCCCACCCATAAATTCCTATGTTGAAGGCTTAAGCCCCAATATGACTATATTTGGAGACAGCAGTAACTAAGGTTTAAAAAGGTCAAAAAGATGGATTAGTGTCTATATAAGACGAAGAAGAGACACAGAAGAGATACGCAGAGAGGAAGTACTACGTAAGGACACAGAAGACTCTTCAAGCCTAAGAGAGAAGCCTCAGGAGAAGTCAAAGCTGATAAACACCTTGATCTCGCATTCTCAGTCTCCAGAATGCTGAGAAATACACTGCTGATATTCAAGCCACCTGGTATGTGCAATGTTGTTATGGCAGCCCTAGTAGTCTAACACAGTATCTTTCAAAATAAGTTCCTTATATAAAACAGGTATTTGATAAATTTTTAAAACCATATGATAAAACCATAGTGAGAACAATAAATGGGGTCTTCTTTGTACTTAAGTAAAAAGGTTTGGAATAATCTCTGTATGATCTACAATTTACAAAGTAGGATTTTGAAACCAGATCTAGCTTTAGAATTACTTTGCTGTAAATGTTGATCACATTTCCATTTACATGAAAGTTGTGGGTGTCAGCACGGGTGAGCATATTTGTCATATCCAACTTATTTTATAGTCAATATGTTTTAAATAGTCTCAAGTCTAATGTGACAAGAATCTAATTGTCCTTTAAGGTGTCCATGAAATACTGTAGGACTGTCTACTGACCCTTGAATTCCAGAAAGGCCTAAAATAGAGACTGGAACTTGAAAAGTCAAAGTACTTGGTAACTTGAGTACTGTTAAGAGGCTCTGCTGTATTTGTCCCGGGTAATTAAAAGAGATTTGGGGGCACATTATTGATTACAGCTTATAATTTAGCATGGTTACAGTCACTTTTATCCTACAGATTTTGATTAAAATGAATATAATCCTATAAGATTTCATTTGGCTTTTATGATAACATGAATAATATGATAATATGCAATTTGAAAGGAAGAAGTCCATTAAAATCACACCTGATGGGAGAATAGATTCATCATGATGAAAATCCCGAGGGCTTTCTCCAGGCCCTGGTCTCTCTTTTACTCTCTCCTGAAATAATCATACTTATTCCGTGAATCCGACATTATCATCCCCAGTCATATTTCTTTTCTAACTTAGACTTTATTTTGAACTTTCTACATGACATTTCTACTGTGCAGTCACAGAGGCAATTCAAACTTAGTATTTAAAAAGTTGAAATCTTGATTTTTATCCAATGAAATCGGTATCCATTTATTCAATTTCTCCTTGCCTATTTCCCCCTATTTTAGAAAAGGATACCTGTGTTTTCCCAGTTGCCCAAGCCAAAAGCATGGGTCATCTGTAATGGATCCTCTTCTCTTATCCAATCCATTTCATATGCAAACCATTAAAAAATAAAAATGAATGGGTAGAGTAACACTGTGATAAAAACATCAGTCGTTGACAAGAGCATGAACTATCTATGAAGATTTGGCTAAATTACCTGGTGGAGCTCTCACAGAAGAGAACTAAAGACAGACATATTGCAATGAAAGCGATTCAGGAATGAAAGAGCTGGAGCAGATATAACACCACTGAGGTGATGAGGGTGGGGGCTAGATCTATGTTTGCCCAGGCATTCCTGCACCTTGGGGATGACGAACTTTGAGGGAGTTTAAAGGAGAATTGAGAAGACTCCCAAAACCTCAAGTGCCTCACATGCCCTGGAAACATCTCACACCAATGATCAAAAATCGGAACTCAGCATTTAAATTTAGTATCTTCTTAATCTATTCTATTTTACAGATAAGATTAGGGCACTTTGAACCTTTAAGAAATGTGTCCATGTAATTGATCTTAGTCACACCGATCCATGACATTCTTGTGTGTACTAAGCAAAACTGTGAACCACACGTTAAGCATTGGAAGGCGCTAGAAGAATCGTGTACCGCTTTTTTGTTTTTTGAAAATGTAGATCTACACAACTGTCATTATAAAAACTCGTTAAGTGTCGTCTAAACCAAGGGGGTGATGTTTGCCAATCCATCTAGAGGTATGAGATCCAGACTTCCTTATAGAAGAGAAGGCAACAGAACTCATGATCTGGGTGTTGTAGTCGGAAGCCCTTCCTACTCCCAAATATATTCAGTCTTACAAAGCATACATGTCACATTCTTCTTCCACCCCCAAACAACGCTATATATGTCTCCGCAATGTGATGCATTCAACTCACGACATTAGAATCCTTAAAGGTCAGTGCAGCTGATCAGGTACTCATTCCTGTATCCCAGCCATCACCTCTCACCTCCCACAGCCGACAGAAATGGTAGAAACCCAAGCACATCCGACAGAATCAGATCTCCCACAGAAGCCGCGAGTGTGGAGAGATTTCAACACTGTGCTTTTATTACAAGCACACTAGAAACTGCATCAACAATTTCCTGACAGTAGCTTCCTTGCTACAAATTTTATACGACATAGTGTCTGTCATCTGACCCTGACCTCCATCCGTGCCTTTTAACTTTCAAATCTTTCCCAGCCACTCGAACTTCGCAGTCATTTTCTTTTTTTAGGCATGAAAACAAACATGAACAAAGCAGGCTCTCTCCTCTTTCATTCATGAAAGTAGCTGTGGCGAGTGGAAAGGGCACCGCGCCTTTCAAGACCTGAACGTGCCTCAGCACAGTCACTTTGTAGCCCTGGACCCTTCTCCAAGAGCCTTTGCGTCTCCGCCTGTGTCACGGATCTAATGAGACTCTCCCTTCATCGTGTTGCTGGCAAGCTATGGGGATCAGAACAGAACCATGGTCATGACAGTGATTTAGACATGATCAATGACATGCGGCCCTCTGAAAGGGGCTATGTGGGTGTGAGTTCTGGGAACTGTGTTCAATGCATTTGAAGGAACCATTTCCTCTCCCTTCTCTTCAATGTGTTCAATATGCACCATGTAACCCCACACCCAAGGGGGATCCGCTGGAAAGAAAATTTTAAATGGCAACATTAAAACAAATCTGGTTTTCATCGATAAGGAAAAGAATAACACAATTTTTAAATAAAACCATACAGACTTTGGGTTGAGCCAGACTTTTGCCCTAGATAAATTTGGGCTCAAATCTGGACATGGCCACTTTCTACCTGGGATCACTAGCATGTTAATCTAGCCCTGAATCTAAATATATCCTAATTTTAAAGTTCAGATTTTACCTTTAAGTCAAGGTTATGACAAAACTGAAGATGCTGCTGTTAAATTTCTGATACATAATTAGTTCTACTTTTGCAGCAATGAGCATTTTTTATGTGGAATCAAGTATAAAATTATTAAAGTAAGTTTGTAGTTTATTTTACATAAATTAGAATATCACTCAACTTGTTATAATATGACACATTAAAATAGACATGTTAAATAGTCACGACATGGTCAATAGAATAAGCTACAATCACCAGTGTGATGATTTTATTTGTGCAAAGAAAAGCATTCAATTCTCATATTAACCTGATACTATTTCTCACATATGAGCACACACATACATACATACAAACATGCATGCATACTTGTACTTTGAGCAATCAGTCTTTGTAACCATATACATATATATATATGGTCTATTCTATACATCACATCAATTTAGCATAGAATTCAGAATTACATTTGTTGCTAGAATAACAAATTCATTTCTGCTAATTTCCTAATTAAAAAACGTTGTAGCTATGTTAATATATGCCAAGATAGATAATTCTACATACATTGCATACTTTGACACTTTCAAAAAAATGGTTTAAAAGTTCTGGTATTAGTGATTTTAACATTCCTATACATTAGAATAGGTAGAATTCTGTTTACATTAAAACACATTATTTCTTGAGAAAACATTACAGGTTTTGAGGACTAAATACATCTTTTCTCACATCACACAATCATTTTATTAAATAACGATTTGAGAAACAATTCTTAGGAATGTAAAAAGTTATTTACATAATATTTTACATAACAAACTCCTCATGAGAAATGAGAATATTAAAATTTCAAAAGTACAGTCACAGCAAGTGGTAGGCGAGGCATGAAGATAAATCAAATCCTATTTTTTTGCCATGCTGTGAAAAGACTGCTGGCTTTTAATCATCCTCATGTGCCATATGTAAATTCCATCAAAAAAGAAGTTTGGTAAATGTTATATTACAAAACCACGGGGAACAAAGCTATTTATAAACATCAATTAAAATATATACCGTCCTCTAAAGTCATTTATAACGTTCTCCTAAGCAGGCTGTACGTCTCTCTTCTATTGACTAAATCCTTCCTTTATTTTTGAGTGCAAACAACCAATCTCTGGATTACCAGATGTCTGTCTGCACACTCCTCATTGACTCAAGGTCACTACAGAACTCCTCAGTGAAAAAGCACCAAAGCCTCCTCATTCAGCAAGCCCATGAAAGGAAGACGCAAGTCAGAACAACCTCAGGCCGAGCATCTCGTATCAAACTTCATGTCATAGATGGGAAATAAACACCACTCTTGCCCAGACCTGAAAACAATTGATAGCATTCTTTATTTAAACAATTGAAAACAACAACAACCTAGTTAGAAGTGCCAACAAAAATAAAAAAGGCTTATCTTTAACATAGACATCAAACATAAACATAAAAAGAATATTTTTAGCTGCTAAGGCATCATCAAGCCAATTACCATGATTTACTAGACTTTCTTTTTTATTGGTCTAGTCAGTGTGTTCCTCTTGAATTTCCCTTTGCTAATGAACCTCAGGTACGGGTCATCCTTTCTCACACTTGAATATACCTTATCTTACTAATCTTCTCTTCAAGTTCTCTCATCCTTTTTTTTTTATTATTTTCTTCAAATTAGTGTTTCCCTTCTATCAAACGAAGTCTTTGTTTTTAATTTTTCTTTCCATGTTTTTCTCTTTCTCTAAATATATCTAGACTTCCTTCAGGTCTGTGGCTCTCTTACCACTAGATCCTTTCTCAGGTTTTACAATTTCCCACAGCATTGCTGGAATCCACGAGAATTCCCAAGTTTTACCCTCTTTAATAAACCATCCGTTATACCTCAAGGACCACATAAGGCCACACGTCCACAACCCTAAAACACCATGCTTTCTACACCCAGCATTTGTGTGTAATGACCTCCTGATTCTACAAGAATACTCTGCTCGAGGTGTTTTTTTTTCCCACCTAACCATGCTCATTTCCCATCAGTGGCTTCCAGGAATAAATTCTCGCCCACAGCGTCCTGCTGTACATAGCTCCTTTCCCTAAAGCCGAGAGTCAGTGGACAGAAGGAACGGAAGCTGCTTTGAAAAGAGGAAATATGGCATCCTACCAGGGAGACACACAGCACCAAGTATCACTGGGGTAGACGACAGACATAATTATCCTTATCATTTCCCATGACCGGAGGCAATAACAAGAGGAAACAAACTCCTTCAAAGGGGTTGGCATCATGTTACATACAAGGAGTTGCCACAAAAGACACTTGCAAAGCAATGTTTTATTTATCGTGTACCTCAGCCTTGCAAACTGAAATCGCCTAATTCACAAACTACTGCAAGCCACAAGGAAAAGGAAATCAACATTCCCAGGTGTTTATTTTAGAAGGACAATTCTATTATTAAGAATTTGTGCTGGAGGCCCCACAGAGAGGTTGGGAGCAGAGAGTTGCAAACCTCCAACATATTCAGTATTCATATGTGCATAAAGTGAGTCCTGTCATATCTGTCTTCTGATTAGGAGAAATTTAATGCTTCGGTTCTTTGTAATGTTTGTTGTTTTGTTATAACTGGTGTGTAGATTGAATGGCAGGTGACATTTCATAAGATTTAAATAAGGTAAGAAATTAATCAAATTAACATACTGCTTTTCCAAAGTATAATGAGTCATTTGCATATAAAGTGCAATCGAGTCTGTAAATACAAAATGAACTTCAAATTACTGAGGAACATCGTGAACTGCATTTGTTACATATTATAAAACAGACATGAAGAGAGGAGCCTGTAAATATTTCCACCTCCAAACTGATTTATGGTACATTTTGTGGCTGTAATGTCAGGCCTAGCTGCTGTAATACTCAGTATTCCCTGTATCTTGAGAATTTATGACTTCAATTTGACATCTACAACAAAAGTAGCCATTCAGGTAACCATTTTCTTACCTGGATCTGAAAAAGCACTTAAGGCTAGATCACACTGCAAGGAGAGAACCCAAGATATCAGAAGAAAGGGACCTTGAAACAAGTTTATGCACAGCATAAGTTACATAAAAATTAAAAGACCTCAAAACAAAGGTCAAGACCTACTTTAGCTCTTAAAAATGTGCTTTTTAGAATAGGCTTGCTCTGTGGTCAGCAGACATTTTTCACAAAGGGCCAGTTAGCAGATATTTCAGGCTTGTGGCGGATCCAGTTATCTGTTTCAAGTACTTAACACTGCCTTTGTAAAGTGGTCATAGATAATACTTAAACAAAAGGGTGTGACTGTGTTAGAGTAATTATTTATTTCTAATCATGAGCAGTGAACCTGATTTCGTCAAGGGGCCAAAGTTGTCCAACACCTCTAGAAGAGTTCTATTCTATAGAACTTTGAAGGTAGAAATGGTGGAAATCTACTTGCAATTATTGAGGACTGAAATATGGCTAGTATGACTAAGGAAATGCATTTTTTTTTTTTAAAGTCTGGGACTCTCTTTGTTGCCCAGGCTGGAGTGCAGTGGCATGTTTCATGGCTCACTGCAGCCTCGACTCCTGAGTTCGATCCTTCTTCCTCAACCTCCAGAGTAGCTGAGACTACATGTGCACACCACCATATCCGGTTACTTTTAAAAATTTTTTGTAGAAACGACGTCTCGCTTTGCTGCCTAGTCTGATCTCAAACTCCCAGGTTCAAGTCATCCTCCTGCCTCAGCCTCCCAAAATGCTGGGTCGACAGGCGTGAGCCACTGCATCTGGTCAAAATGTTTAATACATTTTATTTTAACTACATTCAATTTCAATGTAAATAGCTACATGTGGTCAGTGGCTCTGTAACTGAGTACCGCATTTCAAAACGAACGTTAAGAGGCTTTTTTGGTCTTCCGTCTTTTTCTTTTTCCTCCCTTTCCCACCAGACACTTCCTTGCACTGTGTTCACTCATCTTACTAGGTGCTTGCTTGGAGTTCTGGGGGGCATTCTTGAAGCAAGCTGGGCAGCAGTGCGATTCCCCTCTCCTGTAGATGACCTCAAGGCTGCGGTTAATCTACACCTCCAAGATGGCTCCAGCTTGGACACCAGGTAGAGCAATAAACTTAAGATAGCCATTGGAATGAGCTGTGCAGGCCAACCCACACTGTCATTCCACACGTTCCCCAACCCAGTTTCCCTTTCTAAGCGCTTGCACACAGCCCAAAAGTTGAAATGATCTATTTGCGGCCTGAGCCTGGCCATTTCCCCACTGCCGGCTCTTGGAATAAAGTTACCTCCCTTCCACCATCTCTTGTCGCTCGAGTTGAGTTTTGGGTGAGTGGCTGAGCTTGCACCCGATTACAGCTCTCTTATTGAGCTGTGTGGCTCAGATGGTTTTATATAATAGTAACAAGTAAATGACAAGAGTTACAGAAAACATTAACATTTCAAGAAAGGAATTGCTCTACGGAAATCAGACATCACAAGTTTCAACAAATGCTACCTAAACAGAATGAATTCAGCATTTTCCTAAGTGCCTAGTGAACTTTTTCCTAAAGAATACAAAAGGAAAAATATCAACATATGCTACACATCTGAATAAATAAGGGGATTTCAGATTTGCTGAGGTTGAACTGTAATATGTCATTTTGCATCTTCGTTTCTTTGACAGTGGCATATCTAAATGATAGGTTTAGAATATTTTACAGTAGTAACAAGCCTGTCGGTAGAAAGGTTTGCTCTTGTCTTAGAATTTAAAGACTTATTCCAAATTAAGCACTGACCAGAATTTAAATGAACTTCCGGCATCCAGATGGTCTCCATGGTGCATGGCTTCTGATCTGGCTAAAGATCAAACTCACCTTCTGCTTCCTGTTCTGTCTCTAAGTTGGCCTGTGATTATAGCTAATAACCTTCCACTGTAATAATTCCTTAATGTGCTGTTCATCCTGCTTCTGTCTGGATTCACAAGGCTTTACTTCTTTTAGGCGAAAACTACTTGTAATAATCACCATGACTCTGTTTGAGGAAAAAAACTCTTGCATTTTATTTTTCTAGAAAAAATTATATGCTGTCTTGACTCATGACACTAGCAATTTGAATACAGTTCATATAAAACAAATTTTCATTAATTTCCTTAATTTTGATGAAATCTCAGAAAAATCTGTGCTCTGCTGTAACCATACACTTTTGCTTCCTCAAAATATTTTAAAAATTCTTTTTCAAACAAGGTCTCGAAGTTGGGCATTTGTATGTATGTGTATACGTTTCACATATAAATTATTTATCAATCTTACCTGCTGTTCTATAGATTCCCACACCAGAAAAGACTACTTTTATTCTTTTCTTGATATCACAGAAAAGAAAATATTAATTTGCTTATAAGGGAAATAGCACAGACTAAGTTGCCTGGGTGGGTCGTTCAGCTATAACCAACAGGCAAAAAGGAAGCTTCAGTGTGTTTCCTTTAAGTCTGCAATGCTGTTAGAAGAGCCAATGAAACATGGGTTTTCCTGCCATTTTCCACCAAACACTAATGCTTCAATTTTTAAGATTGTAAAGTGCTGAGTAGCTGAAATGGAACAGTGTTAACTAGTGAAGGGCTGTAGCTCACAAGTAGTGATTTACTCTACTGGGTTATTTAAGGATATTTAAAATGCAAATAGTCTGTGAAATGTACTTAATAATTTTTAGAAAAGAACAGAAGATGAAAATTTTGCTCTAGGGGACAGGGGTGCCACATATGTCCTTTTGAAGATAGTGCTTTTCTCAATTTCATAAATTTCAAGCCAACAATAACAAGTACTTTGAATTATTTTGGTCTGAGTGGGGAAAATACTGCATGTAGTTTCCTCAGCATTCACAGCAATACACTGTCTATATCACCACCTATTTTTATGCTTGTCATTTATAAAATATTAAGACATCAGCATGTACCATTTAAAAGTCATTGGAATGGCATTAATCTCAAGCAATTGGAGGATTAATTGATTTAGAACACTTACTCCGTTTCATTCTATATACTTTTTTTGACCTCTGTATTTTTATCTTCTTTCTTTATAGATCATGAATATATTTTTGAATGGGGGCAGAGGAAATCACTTTCTAAAGAAGGCCAGTGTTTTTCTAGATATCTTTAATAAGTGGATGCAATGTTTGAGAAGACAAAGAGAAACCAGGAAGAGCAGAGAGTTGCAGATAAACACAGTAGGCAGTGAGCATATTGTTACAACTGTTAACGGAGTCACTTAAAAATATCCCTCTGAGTAGAATTTGACACTAGTACATATTATTTTACAAACCGTTAATCTCTTTGGTTTATGCCTTTACATTTACTCTTCAAGAGGTAAATCAAGCTCAGACCACAAATACTAACATCTCCAAATAGTTTTTCAGAGTTACCCCGCCCCGAAATCAGTTTCTTGAAGCAGAAGCAGCCCTCAGATCAACACAGAGAAACCTGTTCATGTCTTCTTGGATCTCATCTTTAGAAGTGAGTGAAAACCATTATAATCATCTCCAACTTACTGAAATCAATAAATTAACCACACATTTAGTTGTGAGCTTGTGAGAGAAAAAGGAATAAATCCAAGTAATGATTGATCAGAAGAAAACTGAAGAGATGCTCTTACAAAGCAATTAAGATTTTAGGGGAAGGATGTTCAGTGAATAAAGTTCACATGTAAAAATCAGTGCTAAGCTGTACATGGAAAGAGAAGGTAACCAACACATACCAGGTAGGAGCGTGCGTACCCCAATATGTTCTGATGAAGAAAGTATTTTAATACTCATGTGACAGACAAAGCACCTGTGCTTCAAGCGTGTTAAGTGCTGGGCACAGTGGCTCATGCCGATAATGCCAGCACTTCGGGAGGTTGAGGTGGGAGGATCGCTTGAGGCCAGGAGTTGGACACAAGCCTGAGCAACATAGCAGGGTTCTGTCTTTACAAATACTAAAAAAAATTAAATAGCCTTAAGAAAACCTGCCGAGGTCTCAATGCGTGCTGATCTTTTTTTAACATATACCCATTTGATTTTGAAATCTGCATAATTTTAATTTCTAAGATGGTGCTTTCCTTTTATTCATGCTTTTACTCATTAATACTTATTTGTTAGGTGCCTTCTCTCAGTCATGCTCTGCCAGATGCTATCATAAGATTGTGATGGTAAACAAGAAAGACATCGTCCCTGCCCCAACTGAGTTTACCAGGTGGGATAAAAATTATTACACAAATAAGTGCTGTGAAGGAGAAAAGCAAGGAGATAACAGAAAGAATAAGAGAGGGCCTACATTTATAAGATGCTGAAATTCAAAGCAGCATCTGTAGGGAATGACATCTGAGTGGGGACCCACGGATGAATTAGCCAAGAGAGAGGGACTGAGTATCAGAAGGATTGCAATGCCACACACATGAAGGTCCTGAGAGCAGAACTCCATTCCAGTGCACAGAGCAAGGAGTAAGTGTTGGGGGGGGGCGCTCTGCATGATGGGGTAGGTGTGACGGTCGCAGATCACAGACAGGAGGAAGGAAGTGTTCACTTCATTGCAATGAGAAATCATCGAAGAGCTTGAAACACAGAGCCAAGATGATTGGAGGCTCTATGATGTATAACTGCTCTAGAAATTAGGGTCGCACATACAACGAATATCACACTAAGAGGGCAACAGAGTCTCACGTAGGCCAGAAATGAATGGACTCGTTTGCTAAAGGAATCAACACACAAAGGGCAAGACGGTCTGCTGTCTCTGCTAATGCCACCTTGCCTTCTGCTTACTTGCTTCACCAAGCATGGGAAAGCCCCATAGGCATGAGGTCATCAACTTAAACCAGAAATTGCAGGTGTACTTAGCAAGGACCCAGTCACTCTTACTTTATATCTGATCGTGAACACATAGTTCTATTTTTTTCTGAACTTTAATTTCTTCACTTAAAATAAATGTTACAATAATACTTTCCTGAGAGGGTGGTAAAATGATTAAGCATAGGGATGCATGTAAAGGTTTGTAACTCTGAAAAATTATTTTATAAGGTTATTTCCCTGGTTAAATCCTCTTCCTAATTAAAAAAAGGCAAAAAAGTTTGAAAAGTAAACATTATTTATAAACCTGATGAATGGAATTGGTTTGTGTTTAAGCCATTTTTTTGTTTTTTCTGAGAAACACTTTATGATGGGAAGGAAATAAATAACATGAGTAGTGACACTAAATTTGAGGCCAGTGTGAGCGAGTTACATAAAATGGGGTCATCAGAATCAACATTTTGTCTCTGTTATCCTTTTGCCCAAATGAATCCTTATTTTTCCACCATAGCAGTATTAGTTACTGCAATAGGGACAGTTGAGTAAATTCCCCATGTACTAACGAGTTCCATTCCAAGGGCATGCTATGTTCAATTTGTTCGTGAGTCCAACAGAGTTAGTCTAGGTACCTAACTAACACAACCAGCTGTATAATACTGTACTATAATAGGCTTATAATGATTTTCACTCAAATACACAAAAACAAACACAAAATAAAGAAAACATTTTTACTTTTGCAGTACAGTGCATGACAACGTACACCAGATATGAGAACTAACTTAGGTGGTAGGACATGCAAACACACATTCACATCTTTGAAAGTCTGCAACTTGAAGGTTCGTATGTAGGGGGCTAGACTGTATTAGTATTAGCTGTAGCACTAGTCATGGCCAACATTTATATGCCAAATAGTACATTCCGGGCCCTTCTTAAAGCACAAGGCAAGCACATTAACTACCCTTATTTTATTGGTAAGAGGATTAAAACACAAAAATATTAAGTAATTTGTCAAATGTTACTTATCAAAGAGCTTGGATGTGAACTCAGGAAACTTACTCCAGATTCTGAGGTCACAATTCCTAAGCTATGAAGAGAAAGAAATTCGTGTGTGTGTGTGTGTGTGTGTGTGTGCGCGCGCGCACATGTGTACATGAGTGCATACATGAGAGAAAGAGAGAGAAAGAGAGAAAGAGAAGAGAGAGCAAGTTGATGTTTCTAGAACTTGTACTCTGTAACCAGCTAATTCTAGAATTTTCTCCTCAGAAAATCACATAGCAAGCAGGACAGCAAAAGGGATGTGTGGCTCTTAGGATACCCGTGATAATTACAACAGGAAGGTGACAGCAGAGGTTCTTGAGGAGAGATACGTGAAAAAAGTGACAAGACAGATCCCTGAGGGCTTGGTCAGTGGGAAAATGTATGAATTTGAAAAGTGACACAAAGGCGAGTTCTGTCCTTGTGAGATTGTGGCAAAAGTGGTGCGTGTCTCTAAGTGCAGCTAGAGGACACAAAATCCAGCCTCAGAGATCATCAATAAGCACTGAATTGTTAAAGCATTTTTACCAGACAATATTTGACAAAAAGAAAAATCAACTCAAAATAGACCAAAAGAAAGATTACGCTGAAAGAGCCTAAAATGCTAGCAATTGGGGGAAAAAATTATAATCCTTGCTATAATGATTCGGTGTTATTATTGCAAGGCATTTTAAAATATCACCATCAACTAGTAGAATGTGATTTTAAGAGTGGTTATGACATTTACCAGGCTTCTGAAATGGTGATTTTTAGACACTCAATTTGTATTGTGCATGACAGAAATCCATGTTGTGACATCAAGAATAACCAAAGCATGCTGAATCATAAACTTGAAAAAAGTGGTAGCTATTTCCTCATGGGTGTGCATTTTTTAATATTTTTCTTCAGGTTATAACTAAGAGTTGTTTGAGAGTGCCATCATCAAAAGCAATATTTAAGGAACAGAAGAACAATTTATTATATAAATTTTGTGTATAAAATTAATTTTATTTATAAGAACATTTTAAAACATTTTATATGTTGTAGAATTTGTAGAAGTAGAAGTCCATCGGATTTTGGATATAATTAGTGTATAAAATAGCAAATACCAAAGAAGAGAATATGAAAATTCTGGTTTTAGGTCCATATTGCTAAAGCTAACATAGGTATTGAAATTATTTTATGAAAAGGAGGCCTATGCTATGTAGAAAGACTAGGAAAAAAAACATGGATTAAAACTAAATTTGGTTCAAATTCTGAAGGAAATGTTTACTCATTTTGTAAATTCTGCCATGATTATTTTTATGGAGATTCTATTTCCTTAGCCTTAAAATTGGGATACTTATCATATTTGTACAGTTTTGAGGGGGAAATGATAAAACATGCTAGTGTCTTGCATGTATCAGGCCTTTAAGCCTAAGCAAGTTAATATGGAATCCAACCCATTTTAATGGAGAATAAAACACATTCTGTGGCATCTAGTATGTGCCACATGGTGAGCTTAATGCTTGGTCTTCAACATAATCTTTCTAAGCTTGGAATTATTATTATTATTATTATTATTATTGAGTTGGAGTCTCACTCTGTTGCCCAGGCTGGAGTGCAGTGGCACTCTCATGGCCACCCCAGCGTCAGTCTCCTGGGCTCTGGTGATCCTTCCACCTCAACCTTCCAAGTAGCAGGAACTACAGCACATGCTACCACACACTAATTTTTTTATTTATTGCAGAGAGGAGGTCTCGCCAAGTTGCCCGGGCTGTTCTCGAACCCGTGGGCTTGGGCAATCCTTTCACCTCAGCCTTCCAAAGTGCTAGGATTACAGGCCGAACCACTGCACCTGGCCTAAACTTGGAATTATTAATTCAGTTTTTTCATGTGTAGAAAATAAGTCTCAAATAGGCTGCATTATTTGTTCAGAGTCACAGAGGTATATGCTTGGCATTTAATCTGGGTCATATGTCACTGAGTGCAGTGTTCTTCTTAGTGTGTATACTAGGCACCATTAAGTTTTTGTTTTGTTTTAAATCTTCATCCATAATTCCTAGTACAAGGAGGCTTGGGATTTGAGCAGCTAAGTAGCTGTGTGTATTTTCTATCCTCCTATGAGGTTCCGAATGCCAATCAGAGCACTTGCAAAAAAATACTATTTACATAGACAACTATTCTACTCTTAACGTATTTTAGAAGGCCAAAGCCCTCTCACTGAAACAACCACAATATATGAAATGCCAGCTTGCAAAACACTTTTTATCAGGAAATGAAGGATGGTGATCCCAGAAAACTTGGAGACAAATGAGGTGAGCCTTAAAATACTCCAGTTTACCCTACTGGAGGAGTAGGAAGGCCAGAGGAGCCTAGCTGACTCCCAATATGGTGATAGGACTTAGAAAGAATGTCAGAGAGAAAAGACAATGGAGTTTTTGAACAAAAATGTTAACAATACAATGTGAGGTTTACACATATGAAAAGGTAAAATGTGTTGCAATAACAGCACAAATATTGGGAGAGGAGATGTGAGTTTCTTTTTCTTCCTACACCTGTGAGGTTCTTTTTCTTTACATGGAATGGAATACTATCACTTGAAAATATCATGTGATAAGCTAAAGATGTCAATGATAAATCCTAAAACAATTACCAACATGATAAAGAACAGCTATTGCTAATAAGCCATCAAGGTGGGAAAAAAAAGCAATCTTAAACATATTAAGTTCCAAAGAAAGCAGGAAAAAAAAAAGAAAATGGGAACAAAGAACAAATTAAATTAATAGAAAAAAAAGTAGGAAGATACTAAACTTAACCAAATAAATAATCACATTACAAATAAATGATTAAAAGGCAAAAATTACTCCCAGATAAAAGACAAAGAATGTCAGGCTTAATAAAAAATAAGACCAGATGGTGCATGTATGCATTTGAAACATACATCAAATAAAAGATACAAACAGGTTAAAAGTAAAATGATGAAATAAGACACAGCACATCACTGCTAACAACAACAACAACAACAACAAGCTGGAAACAACCACAAGAAAAGTCTAAGGCTCAGGACTACTGAATGTAATGTTAGGATCCTGGCTGGCATACTGGAACAGACAAATGACATTAGGTTAAAATGAAGGATCTGAATAATGTAGGGACTTTATTTAAAATGAGAAATAAACATGAAGTAGCTATATTAATATCAGGCAAGGTAGATTTTAGAGCAACAAATATTATCATGAATAATTTCTTAATAATAAAGGTATCAGCTCATCAGGAGGACATAAACATACTAAACATTCATGCATGTAATGACCCAAGTTCAAATACATAAAGCAAAAACTAATGAAACTGCAAGGAGAAATAGACAAATCCATAATCATAACCTGAGATTTTAAAACTCCTTTGCCAATAATTGATTGAACAAGTTAATATAATATCAATAAGGACATAGTAGACTTGAACGATGCTATCAACCAACTTAACCTAATCGATAGTTTAGAACATTTCATTGAACAGCAGTAAATTACACATTCTTCCCAAGTGCCCACAGAACACATATCAAAATGGAAAGTATACAAGGTCATGTAACAAATTTCAGTGAATTTAAAAGGATTCAAGTCATATAAAGTACAGTCTTTGAACAATGGAATTAAATTAGAAACCAATATCAAAATGTTTTCTTGGTAAGGTCCAAATATTGGAAACTAAATAGCACACGTCCAAATGACTGAATGAAAATGAAAAACAATACATCACAATGGATAAAATGCCAGTATTTAGGAGGGAATTTATAGCACTAAATATCTATATTAGAACAGAAGAAAGTTTTCAAATCAATAATGTCAGGTTTTACTATAAGAAATTAGAAAAAAAAATAGTTCCACACAAATAAATACAAGAAATAAAGTACAGAGTAGAAGTTAATAAAACAGAAAACAGGAAAATAATAAAGAAAATTAATGACACGAACAGCTGCCCCTTTGGGAAGGTTCATGAAGTTGATCAGCCTCTAGTCCATTTATTTTGGAAACAGTAACTCACAAAGGAAAGACATTTTGAGTTTAATTGCAGGTAGAGTCACTTATGGGTAGTCTTCACAGTGTTTGATGATTCCCTGATAAACCGGATGAGTATCTACAAATGGCATTCATAAGGAAATAGCTTTCTCAAATTACATATGTCCCTAAATAATTAACAATATCTTCAGTTTATTTCTGATTTGGTCAACCAACAAATAATCACTTTTCTTGTGGGGCTAAGGTATACATATGCACCACTGCTCATTTTCTATTTACTTAAAAATAGATCAATGAAATGTTTTCATCCGTCTATTCCATTTTTCCTCTCTGTGGTCATACTTTTTCCATTACAGACTTAGCATCTTTCTATGCTCTAATGCATCCTTCTCCAGTGTAAAAAGAAGAGAATTAAATCAGTTTCTTCTATAGTGACTGAGACACACTCCTAATGACATGATTATTTCTAGAATTGCTGCAATTGAAACTATGGGGAAATCTCAGATAAGCGGGAAGTAGACAGACACATATTTTGGAAAAGGAGTCCTTCTCAGTGGACATGTGGGCGTGCATGTGTCTGCCTGTATTCATCCAGACATTTCCAGGTACCATTTTATTGATTGTTTAATACATACTTAAGCCCTTTATCTATATAGTTACATTTTCACATGCAAGTTGTCCTGAGTTATGTCGGTCATGCATCTCGCCCAGCTCATGCACAGATGACCACTCTGGGAATCAAATCTAGACACACCTAACTCCAGTTTCTTCTGGGAGGCTGCCTGTCTTCCTCTATCTGTGATTGGATTTGACTACAAAGTGTGTTTGGGCATTCATGAATTCACTATAGAGTTAGAGACTTTCTGTTTCCAAAATGTTCTGCTTCAGGTGCGAGAAATGAATCGGGGCATGTGGGGATCTGTCCCTAGCCTGTGCTACCCTCAAGTCACTTACAGCCTGTAGTGGGGATACGCACGTTAATGAAAATTTGATCTAGCAAATGTGTAGGAGTCCGGTCAGAAGAGATGTTTATTTATTGCTGCTTTATTTATTGCTTGTCTGGGAAAAGTAGGTTACAAATAATGTAGTCTACCTTTTGGGGAGTACAGGTTACAGTATTGTTACTGGTTCTCTGATTTATTATATTAAATCTCTACATGTGGTCTTACTTGTGGTCTCTTGTCTCTTCCCTTCTGAATCCCAAGAATTCCTGATGCTTGGAATTCACAAGCTACCACCCTTGTGTATCTCCGTCACTCCCTAAACTCGAATTCCTTGAATTGGTTTTCTCCTCACCTGCTCCCTTCCTATTTAGAAGTCATAAGTTGGTAACTGTGTCTGTCCACTGTTCCTACAGCAGGCAGGAAATTCACAAGTTTCTTGGTTACTTGGTGGAACAGAGAAACAAAATGGAATCCAGGGTAGTTAATATATGTCTATAAACCTGCTTCTCGGGAACTACATTGTCCAGACTTATTTAGAATTACCACGATTATAGTGAATTACCAAATAGAGTTTCAAAATATCAATATTTGCTGCATCAGTTTTAGGCTACAATATTAGGTTTTTGATGGTTAATTAATGGAGTTACCTCTATACTACAAAGGAATGGCAGAAAACCTCATTTGTCTTGTACCTACTTTTGGACTGCTTGAAGCATTTCTACAAACATCATTTAATTAACTGACTTCAAATATAATAAAAAAGATGAATTACTATCAGTAAAAGAAAAAGAGGTTTTGAAATATTTTCAGATGGTTGTCAAATTATTGTCATGTATACTAACATATAACTGGGCAAGGTGAAAGAGAGAGAATTAAAGGGAAGTAAAACACCAAGGAATGTCATAATATAGCACTATATACTGCCCATTACATGACAGCAAGTTAAACCTGAATGAATGAACATAGTGGTGAAGAGAGAAGAGGTTAGCAGGATGAAGCAGATAAGAAATTTACAAAAGAGACAAAAATAAACATTGCCCTTGACAAAAGAGAATTATTTTCCCAAACCCACAGGCATTCACTCAGAATCCTCTGAGGCTGGTTTGCTAGCCAGCGTGCCCTGTGGACAGCGGCTTTCTCTGTTCTGGACTCACTCCTTAGGGAGAACTCGGAATCCTCCCAGTAGGAGGAGTTCCACAAGTATGCATTTCCAGCTACCACTCAAGAATGCTTTTTGACATTTCCTGCTCTTTCAGATGTTCAGAGTGACCTTCCATAAATCTCTTAAATTCTCTGCCACAATTCCCTCACCTGTCAAATGTGAATGAATTCAATGAACTCACTGAATATGTAAATTAGCTACAGGGTTTTACATTTTCTGCAAAAGATTGGTTATCTTAAATACCCATTGTGCTTTAAATAACAATTAAGGAACTTTAAAAATCCACTTTGCTTACTTTTGTTAATCGTTAATTAGTTTTCATTTTCAAAATATTCATTTACAGAAGAGAATTGCTTTCAAAAAGGGTCACATGCTTACAACCATTAAAGCAAACAATTTGCAAACAATGCTATGTTTCAATAAACAAAGATGCAAACATCAAAGAGTGACCTAAATCACTGGTCTTAAATGCAAATGACATCAATAAGCATATAGCCATAAGTAGCTGATAGCACTGAGTGTACAAAGTGAATATAGTTAGCAAAGATCTATGAAGCTTTCATATAGGGATACGTAAATCTTCTGAGGAAAAAAGCCCAACTCCTTAAGAAGAAACCATTTATTCAGTTACATAATAGATTTGCCTAAAATCAAGGGAAACTAATAACAGTATACAGCTGGGGCCCATCTGAAGCTAAGCAGAGAATACAAACCCTCATACAGACTTCTGTCCTAAAATAGCCACTTTATTTTGATTTCAAGATTTCCAGCTGTGTGGATAGGTGAATTTACTCTGGCTTTTTCTAGCCAACTGCTTTCATTTTCACTTTGCTGAAGGAGAAATGATGAACTTGGAAAGTAGATTACCGAATAATTTCATGAGTTAACATGGGAAATCAGATGACGTAGCCTGTAGGTTGGAGGTGAGAATCCTTTGTGAAGGTAAGCTATGCTTGTATCACATTCTGTTTTTTATGGAACAGCACGAATTCCCATTGGAAACTGGAAATGCCCAAGCTGACTTTTCTATCACAGCATCCTTTGGAAATAAACCATGTTTAAAACTTTTCCACAGTGAACAATAATGCATCCACCTCTCAATACACAGTAATTTGGAAGTACAATGCTATTATTTAAGAACAAAGATATGCACTTATTAGCTAGACGGTCCCAAAGTGTCTAGTTCAAACTCACCCATTCACCCTATTTTTTTTAATTAATGTATTCATTAATGAAATTTGAATAAATTTATTAAGAAAGCCAAACTAATTTGTATTAGCTTTTTCTCTCTGATCTAAGCTAGAGAAGGCTAACAAGTGTCTAATAGAAGATAAATCTGTTAACATCTAAAGAATCAGCTCTTTATAACTCAGGTAGAAAACTGGGTTTATCTGTTTTCCCTAACAAGATAATTGCAATAATTCATTGAAACAATGCAAATCAAGATTCTGCATCACAGTATACGGCACAGAGTAGGTACTTAAAAACATTATTTTTCTTCTAATTTGTTGGCTATAAAAAATACAAAACTAGCATTGTATTCAAACACTAAAATGATTAATATGTTTAGATACATGCATGCAGAAACTATATTTTGATTAGTAAATAAAATGTTTTATTTACATTTGTATTGTTTATATTTTAAATATAATGAATACTATGCATATATAACGATTTTCAATAAACAATGTATAATAATCTAAAGGTGTCTCTCTTTAAAAGGAGACTTTTTAAGGAAAGTCTGGAAATTATAGCTATAGAAAATTCAGATAATGTTCACTCTGAGTTATAAATGGAAGAGTTGAAGTGTATATCTGTAACAATGTCCTTTAATTAATCATACACACTAACTAAGCATATCATGCATGAGAAATTGAAATGAATAAACATATGGATATTTTGTATAAGTCTCCAGGGACAATAGCACTGTTGGTAGATTTTAGTGCACGTGATTGAAAAAATTAATATTAATTGTTAATAAAAATAAACATTCTGTTTTACAATATACTTTGCATTTTTTACTCAGTGAACTAGAACCTTTTTTCATTATGCAATCTTCTTCCAAATTCAATGGGCATAAAAAGACAACCTGTACAAAATCATTTCATCGAACTCTCTTCATATATTTAAAACAGTGAAAGGAACTTTGCTAAAGTATCGGAGTAGCTATGGGTTTATGTTAACTCTATAACTCAATGTTATTTCTGTATTTATATGCATTTTAGTCATAAGCACTCAGTCCAAGCTCATTACAAAACCTCAAATTCCCGAAATATGTAGAGATATGATGTCATGCTTATTAACGTCATCCTGAATCAGGCTGAAATGGCAACAAAAAATGCTTGTTCACGCTAATAAGACGTAGGCCATACAATATTAGATATTTGTAATAAACATGTCAGGTAAGTTTTATTCTGATATAAACAAAAGAAACTAAGCCACAGATCTAGTTAGTGGAAGAACAAGACTATATAATAAAAATATTGATTTAAGATTGCTATAAAATTTAACTGAGTAAAAGTTGTTATCTAATTATAAAATTCAATGTGATTTTATAGGAGTTTGTGAGATTTAAAAAAACAAATTAAACATCCACCATAAAAGAAAAAGATATTGTTGAAATATCTGTTGATTTTGTATTCTTTATTTGTTAAATGATTATCAAATGTCTTTTATTACTGTTGTTGGTGAGGAAAGGCCAAAACAGGGTGCTTGTGACACGCTCTCCCCATTTCAAGTCCAGCTTGGATGTGGACTTGAAATTTCCTCCTTTTTTTTTTTTTTTTTTTTTTTT